>NC_054710.1:5950489-6007989 GCF_016097555.1 Gigantopelta aegis
TCTTGTCGGGAAGTACGTCGATCGAGAGAGAGAGAGAGAGAGAGAGAGAGGGGGGGGGGGGGGGGGGGGGGGGGGGGGGGGGAGAGAGCAGAACGAAAACAAAACCCGTGAACCGCTGAAGAACGAGACGTTTTTATGACATGGCCAAAAAACTATCCATTCTCCGTGTCTGCTTGTTGTTTGTATTTGTATGTCATTTGAATAAAACATAGTTGAAATAATAATTTTTCTTCTGTTCTTTATGCATGTTATATTTAACGACACCACTAGAGCACATTGATTTATTTTGTTTTAAATTATTAATCATAGTCTATTTGGATGTCAAACACTGGGTGAGTTTGAATATATAGTTTTAAAGAGGAAATCCGCTATATTTGTTCATTAGTAGCAAGGATTCTTTTATAAGCACCATCCCAGAGACAGGATAACATATACCACGGCTTTTGTATACCAGTCGTGGTGCACTGGCTGGAACGATAAACAATCCAATGGGCTCACACACGGGAATCGGTCCTAGACCGACCGCGTATCAAGCGAGCGCTTAACCACTGGGCTACGTCCCGCCTTCACGTGATACATGTAAAATGCTTCGTCACGCGGCCCGCATCGTGGTTTTTAAACGGATAAAATTCTTTATTTTATTTTGTTTATTTATACTTATTTTGTAATAGCCAATGATTAATTGATTAATGTGCTCCAGTGGGGTCATTAAACAAAACAAACTTTCTTTATATCCTGTGACGGTACATGCTCTTAATTTCTTTTCGCCTGTGGCGATATTAATTGTTTTAGAGGGCCGTGTGCAGTTCCATATTCACTTAAGCCCAGGTGGCCAGTAGTTACGTAATACCTCCGCGAGTGCGGTTTTTACAACCGTGATTTGGCGACTAGGCGTCATTAAGTCTGACGACCTGAGAAAAATATACCGCTTGGTCGCTGTGGAAATAGAACTTGTAGGGATTCGGTGCCTCCTTGTACCCCCAGGCGATATTTGGTTTTTTAATAAATAGCTATGGTTTTAGAGATATCGGGGAGAAACATAGGAAGGCTTCCAGGGATCGCTGTCCGTCCAGACTGGTAAATAAATTAATTTCTGCTCTGTGTATAACCTTGATGTGATTGATGTGACTTTAAATATTTTAATACTGTATTATACCAATATTATTTAGACGGTGCTGCCGGTCATCTGACGCAGTATACTGTAGGCTCACCGTTCTGATATTTATATATATAAAGCTTATCCAGTAATCCTAGAGGACCTAGGTAAACTGTAGGTTATTGTCTTTATTGTGATAGGTACCAGTATTAAGTCTGTATTACAAGGTTACTGAATGAGTAGTTAAGGGTTAATTAAAAATTAACCAGTTAGGAATAGAGTTGTAATTCCTTTATTAATTAAGTTCTCCTGGAAGCGTTTCTCAATTATCACACGTTACTGAACGAGTAGTTAGGGTTAATTAAAAATTAACCAGTTAGGAATAGAGTTGTAATTCCTTTATTAATTAAGTTTTCCTGGAAGCGTTTCTCAATTATCACACGTGTGGGTGTTGTGTCACGGTGAAGTGATTAGCATATTGTGTAAACTAGACACCTAGAGATTAACTAATTAAGTGATCAGTTCTGGGTTGTTATTATTTATTGTTGTTAATTAACTGCTGCGGATGTAGATTTGTCAACGTAGGTTAATACAGATTCCAAAGTGTATTGTGTTTTTGTTGTGTTTTCTAGTGAACTAAACGTGCTATAATAATATATACTTTATATAAGATCTTATATCTGATCATACCTAGACGAGCCAGCGGGTATAACCGCCCGTTACAGAGAGATCTAATAGATATACAGTTAGGAGAGATATTTGGACAATCGTATTTCATTCAGTTACGGGTATTATAGGATCCCCGTGACAGGAGTGAAAATTGGGGCCTCGTCCGGGATCTGAAACGGGAGATGCATATTTAAAAAAAGTATTGTTTGTAAATGGGGGCTTTATAAATTATTTTTACAAATAACTAGAAGTAGCAACGTGGTTCACTAGAAAATTAATTAATAATAAGTGCGTCATATCTAAACATGGATAAGAATTTGCTGGATAGGCCTACGCTCAGTGTAGTGGAGATTAAGCGAGCACGTAAGGCCGAGTTAGTTGAAATCGCGGGTGAGCGAGAAATTGATTTAACATCAGCTAAAACCTTAGGAGATATAAGGACAATTATTATCCTTGAAGTTTTTGGTGATAGTCCTGTTATGGAAGACAGTGAGATTGTTCCAGAGATAGAGATAAATGAGTAAAGTGTGGAACAACAATTAGCTTTTTAAAACGCTTGAGTACGAAAGAGAAGAACGTGCATTAGATAGAGAGAGAAATAGAGAAGATAGAGAGAGAGAGAGAGAGAGAGAGAGAGAGAGAGAGAGAGAGAGAGAGAGAGAGAGAGAGAGAGAGAGAGAAAGAAGATAGGGAGAGAGAGAGAGAGAGAGAGAGAGAGAGAGAGAGAGAGAGAGAGAGAGAGAGAGAAAGAGAGAAGAGAGGGGTAGACAAGAGAGAGATAGGGATAGAGAATTCCAGTTAGAAAAATTAAAAGTGGAACATGAGTTAAAGTTGAATACTGAAGAAGTTAGACGTGAGGCAGGAAATGGTTTTAACATGTCGGAGGCTTATAGATCAGTGCCTGTATTTGATGACCAGGAGGTAGAATTGTTCTTCCAACTTTTTGAACGGGCCGCTAAGCAGCTAAATTGGCCGCAGTCTAAGTGGACATTGTTAGCCGTGTCTAAGTTTAAGGGGAAGGCTAGTGTAGCTTATAATTCTATGAGTGATGAGCGAGCAAGTCAGTACGACCTAGTTAAGGCGGCAGTGTTGAGGGCGTATGAATTACGACCTGAGGATTATCGTTTACGGTATAGCGAGTTGAGAAAAACGCAGGGTCAGTCTTATAGTGAGTTTGTGGCTAATGGGTGGTGTCTCATCAGGTAGAGTCTTATACCGAGTTACGGGAGTTGTTGATCTTACAGGACATTAAAAATGGATTACCAGTTAGCTTACGTATTCATTTAGAGGATCCTAATGTCAAAAAGATAGAGGAGGCAGGCAGTGGCAGATGACTATGTGTTAATACATAAAGCTCAGGCAGTACAGGGTAGCTCTTTACAACCGGGTGATAAGAAGAAATTTCAGCCAGGTTTTTCCCAGGAAAGTAACTATCGGGGAGAGTCATGTAGTTGGTCAGCTAGTCAGGCAAGGAATGCACCTGGTGGGCAAAGTAAGGATAGGCCTGCATTATCAGCCAATGCACGAACTTTTCGTCCACATTGCAGTTACTGTAAAAAGGATAACCATCTTGTCGGGGACTGTTTTAAAAGGAAACGTGTCACGGGGATTCTATAATTCCCGTAACTGAATAAAACACGATTATCAAAATATCTCTCCTAACTGTATATCTATTAGATCTCTCTGTAACAGGCTGTTAAACCCTAGTATGGCTCGTCTCTAGGTATGATCAGAGATACGATCTTATATAAAGTATATATTATTATAGCACGTTAGTTCTCTAGAAACACAACAAAAACACAATACACTTTGGAATCTGTATTAATCTACGCTGACAAATGTACAGCCGTAGTAGTTAATTAATAACAGCAATAATAACAACCCAGAACTGATCACTTAATTAGTTAATCTCTAGGTGTCTAGTTACACAATATGCGAATCACTTCACCGTTACACCACACCCACACGTGTGATAATTGAGAAACGCTTACAGGAGAAGTTAATTAATAAAGGAATTACAACACCATTCCTAACTGGTTAATTTTTAATTAACCCTTACTACTCGTTCAGTAACGTGTGATAATTGAGAAACGCTTGCAGGGGAACTTAATTAATAAAGGAAGTACAGCTCTATTCCTAACGGGTTAATTTTTAATTAACCCTAACTACTCATTCAGTAACCTTGTAACACAGAATTAATACTTATCACAATAAAGACAATATCCTACAGTTTACCCAGGTCGGCTAGGATGACTGGCCTAGCTTTATATTACCAAATACTCGTATAATGTTAGAACAAAAAGTCTACGATTTACTTCGTCAGATGACCGAAGACACTGTCTAAAGAATATTGGTATAATACAGTATTAAAATATTTAAAGTCACATCAATCACATCAAGGTTATACACAGAGCAGAAATGATATTTACCAAAGTCCAAATGGACTAACGTTCCCGGGAAGCTTCCTTTTCCGTTCTCGTCGATATCTCTAAAAACTAGCTATTTATTATAAATCAGAATTCGCCTGGGGGTACAAGGCGGTACCTCCCCCTATCATCTGATATTCCACCTCTACTAGAGTCGGTATATTTCTCTCTGATCGTCAGACTTACTGACGCCATCGTCGCCAAATCACGGTTGTAAAAACCGCACTCGCAGAGGTATTACGTAACTACTCGCCACATGGCCTCCACAGCTGGACTAAGTGCATATTGGAATGCCCGATCGCGCGAAGTATTACGTAACAAGTTGCCCACCTGGGCTACGGGCAATGAAACTACACACGGCCCTCTAACACAATTAAAATCGCCACAGGCGAAACAAATTTAAGAGCATGTACCGTCACAAAACGCGATAATGCGCAAGTGGTCGGTTTAGTGAGGTCAGCTCCGTTAGCGAGAGAGTTAATGGTTAGTCCTATGGCAGGGAGAGTAAACCCGTATGTGTCCACTGGTATGGTTTGTGATGTGAAACAAGAATTGAGTCCTAAGGCAATATCAATCTATCGAGATACCGGGTGTAATCTGTCGCTTATAACGTCAAAGTATTTAGCTGGTATTGAAAAT
The DNA here is from genome assembly GCF_016097555.1 of Gigantopelta aegis. NCBI lineage: Eukaryota > Metazoa > Mollusca > Gastropoda > Neomphalida > Peltospiridae > Gigantopelta > Gigantopelta aegis. Next base: position 5,955,320 of record NC_054710.1, read on the forward strand.
TCAGATACAGGACGTAGTTTGACTTTAACCTCAGTTACTGGAGAAAAAATGGTTGTCCGGTTACATAACGTTTTCTTGTGTTCGAAGTTTGTGACGGGACCAGTCATTATGGGTGTTGTAAAGGACTTGCCTGTTGAATACATTGGAGTTTTGTTGGGTAATGATTTGACTAGTCAGTGTTGTCAGCCGAAATGTGACCAATTGTTAATTAAAGACAGCCCTTTACTAGTAGGAGAGAGTGAGGTTGATGAGATTAGATATCCTGCATGTGTAATGACTAGGGCTATGACCAGAAGGGTAACACGAGACCCAGAAGATATTTGTGATTTGTCTGATACGTGTGTGAGCCATGCAATTGGAGTGGATGAGGTTATCAATAAAATGGTAGATAAGTCAACTGAGGAATTAAATGTGGTGGAACCTGTTGATCTCCCGCAGAGGGGAATTGAACCAGTTGTGTTTGATAGAGGGGAGTTACCTTGTAATAGACAAGAGTTAATTCTAGAGCAGGGGGCTGATCCAAAATTGTTGGCAGCTCGCACTACATTGTTAACAGAGGGTGAGATGGAGGATCAGATGTCAGGTTATGATATGGGCAAGGGAGTATTAATGAATAAGAGAGTTAGAGATAGGAAGGCTAGGAAGCAACTAAGCCATGCTCAGAGCAAAATAAAATCAGTGTTTAATAGGAAGACTAGGAGTCGGGAATTTAAACCAGGGGATAAGGTGCTGCTGTACCTTCCCATTAAACGGGGTTCATTACAGAACAGGTATTTCGGTTCCTATGTTGTGCTCAAACGGGTTAATGAGACAGGGTATGTGATAAAGACTCCTGATAGGGTTAGGAAAAGTAGGTATTGTCACATCAATTTGCTAAAAGGTTATTTTGACAGACTGTCGAAAGTTCCAGAGTTACCGATCCAGATTAAGAGTCACTCAATTTCCTGTGATGACGTCAAGACTGCAGAGAGAAAATTAACCAACAGCCAGATTCTAGCAGACTTAAACCCCCAGCGAGAAAAGCTGACTACATTGATACCAGATAATGTTTCCATTTGTCAGAACCTTCCAACGGTTACCAATACCTTAAGCCAGGATGTGCGTTTGGAACCCAACGCTACACCGATTTGACAGCATGCCTATCGGAGAAAACCTGGAAAACGTGTGACACTGAAAAAGAAAGAAACGAAGTTCCATTGGTCAGGTGAATGCGAGAAGTCATTCAACCGTCTCAAGCAGATGCGCTACTCGTCTCCCATTATGGCAGCACCAGACTACCGAATGCCTTTCAAGCTAGCTGTGGATGCCAGTGACGTGGGAGCTGGAGCTGTGCTGTTCCAGGAAGACGAAAATGGACTGGACCATCCTGTAAGTTTTTTCTTCAAAAAGTTTGACAAACACCAGGTGAACTATTCCACTATAGAGAAGGAAGTTTTGGCCATGGTACAAGCTCTGAAGCATTTTCAGATCTACGTGAAATCGGCAGTGCATCAAGTGGTGGTCTTTACTGATCATAATCCGCTCACTTTCATTCACAGAATGAAAGCCACCAACCAGAGAGTTTTGAGATGGAGTCTTCTTCTGCAGGAATTCCCAATTACCACTGAACATATCAAGGGCACATCCAATGTAATCGGTGATGCCCTGTCCCGAAGTTGAACGTTATGATAATGTGTTGACATTCTTGATTTCTGTTTTGTTTTTATATATATTATATTTGTATACCAGGGACTCGGAGACTCAGTGTGATTACTGGTAGTCACCTTATTATTACATGTGTTATAAATGCCCGGATGCGTCGGTTAACGCACTTTTTGTTTTAATGTAGTATATTTCCCTATTCCTAGAATAGAGGAAATATCCTTTTTGAGGTGGGTGTGTGTGACGGTACATGCATTTGGCGACATTCCCAGTCTGAAGCTCGACGCGGAAAGACGTGTTTGTTTCGCCTGTGCACACTGCACGTGTTATCGCGGCTCGACTTGGGGATCCTTCACTTCGTTGTTTTTGTCAGCGAAGTGAAGTTTTCTACTGGGATGTATGCGGCCATTGGAATTGGTTGAACGCTGGAACGCTTCTCGTTTCGACAGTCTGCACCACCAGGTTGGATTCTTTTTTAGCGAGATTCCTTGCCTCCACGTCATTTCTCCGTCTGACTATGTTGACGGCCATTCTGCAGAACGCCACGGTTGTTCGCGTTTAGTCTCTACATATCCGAGCAGAAATAGGAAGCGGGGTCGGCCCCTACTACTCTTTTCTAGACTTTACTTTGTTTTATTGTGATACCATCTCGTATCCTCCGGAGTCGAGCCCGTCCGCGCCATTATACCAACCCATGACGACTGGACCATACCCTAATATGATTCTCTCTCTCGTTCAGACGGATCCGGCTTCTTAAGATCTGTATTTCAGCACAGCACTACACCTTCAACGTCTATTGACTGTCAATCTAGGGGTTTTTTTGACGACCCATCTCGTCCCTACAAGCTGTGCACCCTAACGGCCTTAACGAGGCCACTCACGTGGACATCTAGATCGGACTTTAGACTTTCGTTCAAAAGTTTGTCGAAATTACTTTCTTTTTTTAATATTATTAAATAGTCCGATCCTTTCTTCTTTCTCTTATTTATTTTTGGACTGTCCTTCTAAAATGCTCCAAATTATATAAATATTCGACCGAGCAGTCAATTATTTTTATTTTTGGCTTGTAACTTTTTTTCTTTCTTTTTTAAAATTCTATTAACTTTTTTTTACTAATTGCTATTTTAAAAATTCTGCCCATTTTCAACTCTACCCCCCCCCCCCCCCCCCCCCCCCCCCCCACCCCCCAGGCCACCGATCTTATCTAATTTCTTTTTGACCACCCGATCTAATCTAGCGAACAAATTTAATGAGTAGAATTTTCTTTATTAATTATATTAATTAGAGATGCGCATCAAAATTTTAAAGGCCCACTATTTAATTTGTGGATGTAAATTTCAAAATTGTCCGCTTAATTTTTTTCTGTCCCGGGACAAGCTCCTGGCTATCCAGAGACAGGCCCCGGAATGGACATGCTCGAAACTCTAGTGGTATATGAGCATGTAAACATTATTCGCACTCGCATTTGGCGTGAGTCTCACGTATTTAACAAACAACACGCTCTCGCGCAACGTTACTATAATCTCACGCTTTTTTCTAAAATTAAAAATATTTTATAAGCGTTGTTTATATTTGAGAACTGAATGGAATTATATATTGATTATGCAGGGCCTCTGAATTCGTCACCTATTAATACTGAATGAATGAATGAATTAATTAATTAATTAATTAATGTTTAACGACACCCCAGCACGAAACATACATCGGCTATTGGGTGTCAAACTATGGTAATGCAAACAAATAAGGTGATGATCAACATCAATATAAAAATTCAAGATTTAAATAAAAACAGTGTAAAGAACTGTGCAAAAATACAAATATCACAGATAGATACTGACTTTTACTCAAAATTTCAATTTGTGCTGTATTGACCATTCTCAAAGAGAATGTTATACCCCTGCACCACGGTGAGGTTACAGCACGCGCAGGGGTCACCTATTAATAATAATACAACATATCGGTTCAATACCAACAATCACTCGCGGGTGCTACCGATGATCGACTTGTATGGTTTAAATTAACCGTATTAATTAGTAAAACGTGCACTCGCTCGATTTCTTTTTTTTTCTTTTTTTCTTTTTTTCTTTTTTCTTTTCTTTTATTTTTTTTATTTTTTGAGATTTCCATTTTGGACTTAAACAAACAACAGCAAAGAACTTCGCCCTGAACCTGACCAAGAGCCTACAGTCCCTGGACCTTGACTTCTCACGCCTAAGAAGTGTCACAGGTTGACAGCTCTGTTAGAGTGATATCTCGCAGCAAACTAAATGTAGTGTCAAAAGCAACTTTAACACCTATTTAATAAGGTATCTATGTGTGGTTGTAACATTTATAGCAAAAACTTGCGAAATGGGGTTCTGGATGACCTCGGGTGTTTGTTTAGACAGGTGTATACATGTACTGAAGCTAATCAAGTGATCAATTGTTTCTCCTGCAGCCTCATTGATGTGTGCTTGTTATAAAACATAATATATATATATATAGATAGATAGATAGATAGATAGATAGATAGATAGATAGATAGATACATACATACATACATATATATACTGAACAAAATAAGAAACTTCCGCTAACTTTGCTTGAACATAACTTGATGAAAACAAACCGGGGGAATAATTGTTATATATGCGTTTAAAGAGTGTTCCATGATGTATCGTTTGGTGCAAAAATCATGGCCATAGGTTAACAGAAATTGGGAGAAATTTTGACCAAGTGTGGTAGGCGTTAAAAAAAAACCCCACCCACTTAATAGCGGGTATGAGCACCTCTTGAATTGACCACTGCAGTGCATCGCAGGCGCATAGAATTGACTAAAGTGTTGATTTCTGTCTGTGGAATATTGTTCCATTCCTGCATGAGCGCTTGACGAAGTTCGTTGACGTTAGCGGGTGGGTTGGGACGACGCCTCAATCGTCTGTCCAGACTATCCCAGACATGCTTGATGGGGTTGAGATCAGGACTTTTAGCGGGCCAGTCATCAATGAAATCAATGTTATTTGTCCTAAGAAAATTTACAGTGTCTCTAGCTGTATGAGAGGTGGCATTATCATGCTGAAAAATCGAGATGTTGGTGTTGTTATGGAACAGAGGAATGACGTGATGAGCGAGAATGTCATCGCGGTAACGTTGAGCATTTAAATTGCCATCAATGACGACTAGTGGTGAACAATAACCATGGGCAATGGCTGCCCAGACCATGACAGAACATCCACCCCCGAAACGATCTCGTTCAAGAACACAACAGTCAGCATAGCTTTCATTTTTCCTACGGTAGACGCGCACCCTGCCATCACCACGTTGTAAAGAAAATCTGGATTCATCCGAAAAAAAGAACGGCATTCCAGCGTCGCCGTATCCAACGAGTGTGTACACGTGCCCAATTAAGACGATTTAGACGATGACGTTGCGTTAAAACGCATCCGACGTAAGGACGCCGTGCATGTAAACCGTTCTCCCGCAGACGATTACGAACAGTTTGTCCACTGATTCGGTTATTATGAAGCCCAGGTGTGTTAGCAGCAGTAGCAGTGGCAGTGGGCGTTTGGAATCGATTGCGCAAATGCGTGTTCATGATATAGCGGTCTTGACCACGCGTTGTAACACGCGGACGTCCACGACGTGGCAAGTCGTTGGTGCTTCCTGTTGTTCGAAATTTTACGCGAAGATTTCGTATCGCTCGACTAGAACTCCCAACATGCCTTGCAACGTCTTCTGTCGACATGCCAGCATCAAGCATGCCAATCGCCCGTTCGCGTAAATTATTGGGTATTCTTGGCATACTAAAAATGCTACAATGTAAAAAACGTTTTTTTTTTTACACATTTTGAAGCGTTTTCGTTGACTTGACAACAATGTCAGTAAGACAAGTAAAACAAATTGACCGAATACTACACGGTACATGTCGAACCATGCATGCACGTGCAAATTGAATTTCATGTTGTCGACGATTAACAGTGCAAAAATAATCGATACAATTCATGAATCCTGATAATACAGCTCACGGCTAATACTACCTATATAATTTCATTACACAATGAATTCTTTAACACAACAAATACTATATGTACAAATCGGAAGTTTCTTTTTTTGTTCAGTATATATATATATATATATATATATATAAAACACAGACGTAGAAAGTAACGTATTTTGTAAACAATTTTCAACATAATTTCATTAAACTTATGTCGGGGCGGGACGTAGCCCAGTGGTAAAGCGTTAGCTTGATGCGCGGTCGGTGTGGGATCGATCCCCGTCGGTGGGCCCATTGGGCTATTTCTCGTTCCAGCCAGTGTATCACGACTGGTATTTCAAAGGCCGTGGTGTATACTACCCAATTTGTGGGATTGATGCATATAAAAAAAACCTTGCTGCTAATCGAAAAGAGTAGCCCATGAAGTGGCGATAGCGGGTTTCCTCTCTCTCTCTATCTCTGTCTATCGGTGTGGTCCTTAACCATATGTTTGACGCCATATTACCGAAAATAAAATGTGCTGAGTGCGTCGTTAAATAAAACATTTCCTTCTTTCTAAACTTATGTCATAATTTGTAACTACTAACGAAAGGTAATTTTTTAAATGTTTATTGTCATTCAATTTGACTTGTTCTAGTCGATTTAAATTTGCTTATTGGCATTTAGGAATAAACTGAATTTTGGAGCCAAAACGAAGAACATTGTACTCATTTGCTTTTGGAATGTCTGTGAATACTGGCATAGATTGGTACCATTGCTATGTGCTGTTTAACGGCCTTCTTCTCATTATTTAAGTGATGTTTACAAATAGTAAAGCTGAGATTCCTTTTGTCCGGTTGCGTTTACAATACGTTTTGAGTGAATCCATTTGACGGCAAAGTATGCGTTTATACAGCCTTTTGGTGCTAATCTACATGTGGGGGGAAATTACACATGGGATTCCCCTAAATTTACCGCACGGCGAAACGGATGAATCGCCCCACGGAGCGATTGAAATAAGCGCATGCGGTTTCGGATAACTAAACGCAAACGGACCGCACTAATGGAATCACTCTCACCTGGAACAAGCTGGCTTGATTAAACCGCACCGCACCGCAAACGGAGCCGCAAACGCAACCGGACAAAAGGAATCTCAGCTTAACATTTGTTTTTGTGTAACGGATTTCAGTGCAATGGATTCTGTGCACACAACTTTATTCTCACATAACTCAGCGAATTCTTTACGGACCGCGGTCTATTTGGTTTGACCTTGAACAAGAACGTCTGGCTGTTATATTTAAAACACACGTCATTTGTCTTTCTATTCTATAAATAGGCCAGAATAGCGTAACATGTTTTGTTTTCTTAAAAAACAATTCCTGGGTTTGAAATTTGCTCAGATTTTATTGACCGTTTTTTGTTTTAATATATTTGGTAAAATTTAATAATATTTCATTTAAATATGCATAGTGTAGGGTTGATAAATATGTTAAAAGCGATTTATAAATTAAGTCCTGCATGTTTTACACGCTACACAAAACTAGTAACAGCGATATGCAGAAAATACTCTTCTTCTTTTTTTAAAATCACATATTGTTGAAGACAAATGTGGATAGCCAAAGCAAAGCAGGTATACCACGCTTCAGTTTAGCGCAGTCGAAGTCGACGTACTGCGTCACACGTCGCTAACACGATTTTGACAACATGTTACTCCTATTTAATGAGGCACTCAACACATTTTATGTATGGTTTGTGGAACAAGGCAGATATTACGGTATTAAATGGAAATGTCAGATGTGTAATCAATGATTTAGGAGGATGAATATTACTTTATTTTGAAATGTCCATTGTACATACTATTACGATCAGTATATATATATATATATATATATATATATATATATATATATATATATATATATATATATATATATATATATATAGTCGACTAGTTCTAATGGCGAAAACATGCTTACATTTGCACGTAAATTAGGGCGAAAGCGAAAGGTCTGCTAAGTGCCCATAACTTGCTTTTTCACAAAGCGCTTCATTTGCACGCTTTGCACGTGTATTCCATGTTCCCAATGCTGAATTTCCGTATAATTGGAGCTTGTGTTCGTGTACGGTGCGCACTCCAAATTCGATAATGGTACGACTTCAACTGACTATCGAAGATCGAGGAAGGGCTGTTGCTTGGCTTCAGGATGGCAATACGCAAAGAAATGTTGCTCTGAGACTTGGTGTCAGTCAGAGTGTCGTTGGCCGACTGTGGCAACGGTACCAAGCACCGAATTCTGTTCGAAATCGTCCACGTTCGGGAAGACCCCGAAGCACTACAAATAGAGAGGACCGCTACATCACCAATATGGCTCTACGTCAACGCACAACCACTGCACGCCGATTACGTGACAATCTGCGGACTGCGACTGGAACTCGAGTGTCTGATCAAACCATACGCAATCGTCTGAGAGCCAATAATCTACGCTGCCGTCGCCAGGCTGTTCGACCACCACTCCTACCACGTCACAGAACGGCCAGACGTCACTGGTGCACGCTTCATCTGCGGTGGCAACGTGTTCAGTGGGGTCGAGTGATGTTCACTGATGAGTCCAGGTTTAGTCTCCAGTTCAACGACGGTCGGGTTCGTGTCTACAGAAGTCCTGGGGAGCGCTTCGCTGACGTTAACGTTAGACAACGTCACCGGTTCGGTGGTGGCCGCATCATGGTGTGGGGCGGCATCTCTATCCACCACAGGACCCCCCTCTATGTGGTGGATGGCAATCTGAATGGAATCCGCTATCTGAATGAGATTATCCGGCCGTAGGTTCTCCCAGGCCTTCAGCAGATTGGCGGCGGGGCAGTTCTGCAGGATAACAATGCCAGACCCCACCGCGCCAGGGTGGTAACGGACTTTCTCAGACAACAAGGTATCGCCAGGATGGATTGGCCAGCATATTCGCCTGACTTGGCCCCAATAGAGCACGCCTGGGACGAATTAGGCAGGAGAGTTCGGGATAACCATGCCCCTCCGGCCAACCTTCATGATCTGGGTCAACTTCTTATAGCAGAGTGGCAGGCCATTCCCCAAGAGTTCTTCAGACGTCTGATCAACAGCATGAGGCAACGATGTGTCGAGTGTATTCGCGCCAGGGGTGGATTCACACACTATTAAACGAATGTTCTAATGTGTAAAATTCATGTGTGACAACCTTCAACTTTGACAGCATGTCATGTGACTTTCTTGTATACAGTGACGTTTATTTGTGGGTTTTTTGTAAATATGGAACAATAAATAAAAAATTTGGTGTAGTTTACATCATCAATCTAATACACTCTGAAACTTATTTGGTTATAAATTTTTGACCCTTAAATTCTTTTGAGTAGTATATATTCAGAAATCTTACTGGCGAAAACCATCTGTGTTTAAACTTGTGCAATTATTGTCTGCTCAAAACAGAAAAGAATTATGTAATATTGGTAAATATCTTTAAAATGTACTATGTTTACGTTCTCAACATATTTAATTGTATATCATCCATATATGCACTGCTTGTCAAATGTTATTGATTTGTATATAAAATGTATGCATATGAGCCGGCTTAAAGCTAATAAAGATCAACACATAACTATTTTATATTTATACACTTATCTTTTCACACATTTCTGAAGTTAAACACCTGCGTAGGAAGGTGCCAAAACGTGGGGGGGGGGGGAACACACACACACACACATACCCCCCCCCCTCACACACACATACACACACATATGTATATATATATATAAACCATCGCTTCCTACGTCAGTGTTAAGCAATATTCAGACGAATGTACGTAGTATCGCTTTGACACCAATAAGCATATTACAATGTCAAAGCATAGTTGATGTCACGTCAAAGGAATGTTGACGTTTTAATGGTAACCTCTTCGCCATTTTTCGTATGTTCGGCAATTCCACGCCTGACGGAATAAAAGCAGCGCAGAGCTGTGCACAGCAACCAGCAGGTTTGATGATACAATAGATATTAAGTACATAAAAATATCCGTACACTAAAATATGCGTCCGTTCTTTGTCAAACTTGAAAATGTAATGTCACGTCACAACATCTCGATCATCCTTCTTCGATGTGTTAATAAGATATAAACAATAGCATTAAATAAAGTTATTGGGATGTGGGCTATTTTTATTTTTTATGGTGGAATAGGGGTATTTGATTCAAGGTAAAATCGTTACATTTCACAAGAAGTATATATGTAACCTGTAATATTTGTGTCACTGTGCAGCGTTAACTGAGAGGCGAGACGTAGCCCAATGGTAAAGCGTTCTCCTGATGCGCGGTCGGCCTGGTTACGATCCCCATCGGTGGGCCCATTTGGGTTATTTCTCGTTCCAGCCAGTGCACCACGACTGGTATATCAAAGGCCGTAGTGTGTGCTATCCTCTCTGTGGAATGGTGTATATAAAGGATCCCTTGCTACTAATGGCAAAATGTAGCTGGTTTCCCCTAGAAGACAATATGTTAAAATTACCAATTTGTGGTGGTTGTTGGGTTTTTGGTCAATTTGTCAAATGTGACTTGTTATTTCATCAAATTATTACTGTATTTGTAACTGAAGTAGTTACAGATGGTTGTTGAATCTCAAAACCAATATTCTTCATCATTCGAATCTTTCTGAGTTCAGTAACTCGTTGCCTTTGTGCATTTCTCGAAATGTTGAGTGCAGCCAAATTATGATTTATCTACATCTGTTGCTCACTAGCACAGACTCGACAGACCACCTGTCTCCGTGGAGTATCTGTTGATGGGTACTTCCATGATCTGGTCAGGTCAGGTCAGGTCATAGGGTTTTACGTGCACATTCAGAACAAGCTGTTGTAGCGCACGCCTGTCGTGGGCACAATAGCCGGCCTTGGCCGGCTCCTCCGTCCATGACAGGACAGGTGGGTGGAGGGGAGTGGATTCCATGATCTGATCCAATGATATTTTACAGAGGTTATTTTCACCACGCTCTCCTTGGAGTATCTGTTGATGGGTACTTCCATGATCTGATCCAGTCTTGTTTCACAGTGGTTAGTTTCACCACGCTCTCCTTGGAGTATCTGTTGATGGGTACTTCCATTATCTGATCCAGTGATGTTTTACAGTGGTTATTTTCACCACGCTCTCCTTGGAGTATCTGTTGATGGGTACATCCATGATCTGATCCAGTGATGTTTTACAGTGGTTATTTTCACCACACTCTCCGTGGAGTATCTGTTGATGGGTACTTCCATGATCTGATCCAGTGTTGTTTTACAGTGGTTATTTTCACCACGCTCTCCTTGAATTATCTGTTGATGGGTACTTCCATGATCTGATCCAGTGATGTTTTACAGTGGTTATTTTCACCACGCTCTCCTTGGAGTATCTGTTGATGCGTACTTCCATGATCTGATCCAGTGATGTTTTACAGTGGTTATTTCCATGATCTGATCTGATCCAGTGTTGTTTTACAGTGGTTATTTTCACCACGCTCTCCGTAGAGTATCTGTTGTTGCGTACTTCCATGATCTGATCCAGTGATGTTTTACAGTGGTTATTTTCACCATGCTCTCCATGGAGTATCTGTTGATGCGTACATCCAAGATCTGATCCAGTGTTGTTTTACAGTGGTTATTTTCACCACGCTCTCCGTAGAGTATCTATTGATGGGTACTTCCATGATCTGATCCAGTGTTGTTTCACAGTGGTTATTTTCACCACGTTCTACGTGGGGTATCTGTTGATGGGTACTTCCATGATCTGATCCAGTGTTGTTTCACAGTGGTTATTTTCACCACGTTCTACGTGGGGTATCTGTTGATGGGTACTTCCATGATCTGATCCAGTGATGTGTTACAGTGGTTATTTTCACCACGCTCTCCGTGTAGTATCTCTTGATGGGTACTTCCATGATCTGATCCAGTGATGTTTTACAGTGGTTATTTTCACCACGCTCTACGTGGAGTATCTGTTGATGGGTACTTCCATGATCTGATCCAGTGATGTTTTACAGTGGTTATTTTCACCACGCTCTACGTGGAGTATCTGTTGATGGGTACTTCCATGATCTGATCCAGTGTTTTGTTACAGTGGTTATTTTCACCACGCTCTCCGTGGAGTATCTGTTGATGGGTACTTCCATGATCTGATCCAGTGATGTTTTACAGTGGTTATTTTCACCACGCTCTACGTGGAGTATCTGTTGATGGGTACTTCCATGATCTGATCCAGTGTTGTTTTATAGTGGTTATTTTCACCACGCTCTCCTGGGAGTATCTGTTGATGCGTACTTCCATGATCTGATCCAGTGTTGTTTTACAGTGGTTATTTTCACCACGCTCTCCTGGGAATATCTGTTGATGCGTACTTCCATGATCTGATCCAGTGTTGTTTTACAGTGGTTATTTTCACCACGCTCTCCTGGGAGTATCTTTTGATGCATACTTCCATGATCTGATCCAGTGTTGTTTTACAGTGGTTATTTTCACCACGCTCTCCGTGGAGTATCTGTTGATGGGTACTTCCATGATCTGATCCAGTGATGTTTTACAGTGGTTATTTTCACCACGCTCTCCTGGGAGTATCTGTTGATGCGTACTTCCATGATCTGATCCACTGTTGTTTTACAGTGGTTATTTTCACCACACAGGGATCCATTGAAACATGTCGTTCAAAAGTCACCAATAAACACCATATCCAGTGGTAAAGCGCTCGCTGATGCGAGGTCGGTTTTGGATCGATCCCTGTCAGTGGGCCGATTGGACTATTTCTCGCTCCTGCCAGTGCCACACGACTGATATATCAAAGACCGTGGTATGTGCTATATATATCTATATATATATATATATATATATATATATATATATATATATATATATATATATATATATATATATAATAAAGTCAGAAGTGCAACATGTTGTATATTTTGTAATATTTAGTAGGAAAATGTTGTAATTATTAATAGTAATGTTGTATATTCTTTGGGAATATATTGTACATTATTAATTTTAAACACTGTATATTTGGTCTCTTATTTTGTAAGCTAAAATATTCAGTATTATAAATGAATAATTAATAGAATGTTTTGAAGAAGTTTTAAGTTGGTGGTTTGAAAATGCGAATATACAGATTTACTGGTTTGGGTACCACTTGATTATTGTAATGACGTTAGATTGTGGTTATTTTTGGAATAGCGATAGAGCCTACTGAATAGTTTGCGTGTGCACGAGGAGATTTAGAAAGAAAGAAAGAAAGAAATGTTTTATTTAACGACGCACTCAACACATTTTATTTACGGTTATATTGCGTCAGACATATGGTTAAGGACCACACAGATTTTGAGAGGAAACCCGCTGTCGCCACTACATGGGCTACTCTTTCCGATTAGCAGCAAGGGATCTTTTATTTGCGCTTCCCACAGGCAGGATAGCACAAACCATGGCCTTTGTTGAACCAGTTATGGAACACTGGTCGGTGCAAGTGGTTTACACCTACCCATTGAGCCTTGTGGAGCACTCACTCAGGCTTCGGAGTCGGTATCTGGATTAAAAAACCCATGCCTCGACTGAGATCCGAACCCAGTACCTACCAGCCTGTAGACCGATGGCCTAACCACTACGCCACCGAGGCCGGTGAGGAGATTTAGTGTGTAGAGGCAGAGTTATTGGTGAAATGTGGTATTTCAATTTGAGGTGCACATATGGAGAACAGTCTATGACTGTTGATGTAAGGGGTCTTGTTTTCGTCGACACATAAGGTGCGGCGACGGGGTAATAAGTACCATATCTATGTTGACCCATTTGTTGTTATAGGCTTTATGTTTGATTAATATGGCAGGCTCGAGGTGACTGACTTCAGGAGATGTGAACCACAACTAGCTGACTGGTAGTAACCACAGGAAATTCTGTTATCGTTGTCGATAAGAACCTAACTTTGATGCAGGACAGATTCGTAAGCCATCTACGTCCGATGTGACGTTTTGTTTAGTTAACAACTGTTCGGACTTTGAAACTGATTTAATTCAAATTTGTCAAAGTGATTTGATCACTGGGTTTTTTTTATAAAGTAGAATCGTGATTCATTGATTTAGTGTGTAAACTGAACACATTAAAAATATATATATATATTTTTAATTATTTCACTATTTGTTTTCAATTTTGTTTAGAAGGTTCAGGTAGTGTCTAATTTACGTCCTCAGTCAGTCCTGATGTCACAGTATGGTCCTGAATCATATGTCCGACGCCATATAACCGTAAATACAATGTGTTGAGTGCGTCATTAAATAAAACATTTACTTCCAATAAACAGCAGGGCTTCGGATCTTTTTGCATACAAGTAAGTCATGTTTTGGCGATTAAAACTAAAACACGATAATATGAACCGGTAAACTGGTAGCGCCATCGGATTCCTTGGAAAAAATCCATATGGAATCAAGTACAAAACATGTACAAACATAAAGTGAACACTTTCACCCCACAATGGTACTTAATCTGAGACCGACTGAAAAACACTGCGCAAATTTCACAGATGGACATCATATTTAAAGGGACATTCCTGAGTTCGCTGCAATTTTTAGGATGTGATCGACTAACAGTGATTTTTAAACGATTGTAATTACATATTAAATATATTTTTCTGCATAAAATATTAGTGGCTGTATATTAAACGTGTTTCTGATCGTTCTAATATTTATACTAGGTTATATTTCATTTTATATCCTAAAACATTTTATTTTTTTCGTACGTACGAAATTATTTGAAGAAAAAATCCAGTTTGGGCTTCTTACAAATATTAAGACGACCAGAAACACATTGAACATACAGACACTGATATTATAAACAAGAAAATATATTTATCATGTAAGTTTAATCGTAGAAATATTTTATTAGTCGGAGACATCTTACACTACAACAAACTCAGGACTGTCCCTTTAACAGCGACCTACACATTTCCAGTAGTTTCTTGGCAAGGTTGTACACCAAGGTTGTGACCCTAGATATATATGCAGATATGATTTTAGGTTGCAAACCTTTCACAGCATGCCGGATCCACTTTTCGAAAAAAAAGGGTTTTGCACGCTGGGCATATGCCAATATTAAACAGTACAATTATCGCCCCCCGCCCCTTTTTCAATCGCTAGCTTCACAACTTCGTTGTCACCCCTGTTCCATGTTACGCTGGATCCGCTACTGGTATGTGTGCGTCGCGGATAGCCACAAGAGACAAGTACCTGTCGCGGATAAAGAGACAAAAAAAGTTAAAGTTTGCTTCGTTTTAAGATACCACTGGAGCAAATTGATTTATTAATCATCGGCTATTGGATGTCAAACATTTGGTAATTTTGACATAAACTCTTGGAGAGAAAACCCGCTACTTTGTTCCACTAGTAGCAAGTGATCTTTTATATGCACCATCCCATAGACAGGCTAGCACATATCACGGCCTTCGAGTGTTGCTCAATGGTTAAATCGTCTGAGGAGGTTTGGAGTCGGTATCTGGATTAAAAATCCCATGCCTCGACTGGGATCCGAACCCAGTACCTACCAGCTTGTAGACCGATGGCCTAACCACACATTTGGGGAGAGCACGTAGCGCAGTGGTAAAGCGTTCACTTGATTCGTTTATTTTGATTAAAACCTATTGTATTGCTTTTTAAAGAACAAAAATGGATGAGGCATCAGTTACACAACTTACTAGGCCTTGTCCATAATACATACATGTCACGACAGTAATATATTTTTTGCAACTTAAATATGAACAGGAAAAAACCATGAAAAAAAAAAAAAAAAAAAAATATAAAGGAAACAGAAAAGACGCAATAAAGTTTCCTGTGTTCGATAATTAGACAGCAGGTTTGCTAAAGGAAATCACAAAACACATACAAGGCACCGCAATGATTACATACTGACTACAAAAATAATAATAGCAATAAAATAGATAAATAGTAATACATATGTGATTTTAAAAACCATACTTCATGTACATTGTTTTCGTCGAGAGAAATCTACGGGCACTTGGAACTGGGGCGGACACTCCTTTAGCCAATGACGTACTTCATTACATCAAATTATTAAACTGTCTCAGTTTGCTCCGTGCAGAACAATGACACAGTTAGCTGCACAAGTCATGGCAACTCTTGGAGAGAGAGAGAGAGAGAGAGAGAGAGAGAGAGAGAGAGAGAGAGAGAGAGAGAGAGAGAGAGAGAGAGAGAGAGAGAGAGAGAGAGAGAGAGAGAGAGAGAGAGAGAGAGAGAGAGAGACAGACAGACAGACAGACAGACAGACAGAAAGAGATTGAGAGTGAGAGAGAGAGAGAGAGACAGACAGACAGACAGACAGACAGACAGAAAGAGATTGAGACACACACAGAGAGAGAGAGAGAGAGAGAGAGAGAGAGAGAGAGAGAGAGAGAGACAGACAGACAGACACGGACACATACAGAGGCAGACAGACAGACAGAGACATATATAGATAGACAGAGACATATATAGATAGATAGACAGACATACAGACAGATAGATAGACAGACAAGTAGATTAGGTAAAAGTGTGGTTCATACATTCCGTTATCCATCTTGATCCAGCCCCATCTATTAGGTAAAGGTGTGGTTCATATATTCAATTATCCACCTTGATCCAGCCCCATATATTAGGTAAATGTGTGGTTCATACCTTACATTATCCATCTTGAACCAGCCCCATCTATTAGGTAAATGTGTGGTTCATACATTACATTATCCACCTTGAACCAGCCCCATATATTAGGTAAATGTGTAGTTCATACCTTACATTATCCACCTTGATCCAGCCCCATATATTAGGTAAATGTGTGGTTCATACATTCAATTATCCACCTTGATCCAGCCCCATATATTAGGTAAATGTGTAGTTCATACATTCAATTATCCACCTTGATCCAGCCCCATATATTAGGTAAATGTGTGGTTCATACATTCAATTATCCACCTTGATCCAGCCCCATCTATTAGTTAGAAGTGTGGTTCATACATTCAATTATCCACCTTGATCCAGCCCCATCTATTAGTTAGAAGTGTGGTTCATACATTCAATTATCCACCTTGATCCAGCCCCATCTATTAGTTAGAAGTGTGGTTCATACATTCAAGTATCCACCTTGATCCAGCCCCATCTATTAGTTAGAAGTGTGGTTCATACATTCAATTATCCACCTTGATCCAGCCCCATCTATTAGTTAGAAGTGTGGTTCATACATTCAATTATCCACCTTGATCCAGCCCCATCTATTAGTTAGAAGTGTGGTTCATACATTCAATTATCCACCTTGATCCAGCCCCATCTATTAGTTAGAAGTGTGGTTCATACATTCAATTATCCACCTTGATCCAGCCCCATCTATTAGTTAGAAGTGTGGTTCATACATTCAATTATCCACCTTGATCCAGCCCCATCTATTAGTTAGAAGTGTGGTTCATACATTCAATTATCCACCTTGATCCAGCCCCATCTATTAGTTAGAAGTGTGGTTCATACATTCAGTTATCCACCTTGATCCAGCCCCATCTATTAGTTAGAAGTGTGGTTCATACATTCAATTATCCACCTTGATCCAGCCCCATCTATTAGTTAGAAGTGTGGTTCATACATTCAATTATCCACCTTGATCCAGCCCCATCTATTAGGTAGATGTGTGGTTCATACATTCAATTATCCACCTTGATCCAGCCCCATCTATTAGTTAGAAGTGTGGTTCATACATTCAATTATCCATCTTGATCCAGCCCCATCTATTAGGTAAATGTGTAGTTCATACATTCAATTATCCATCCAATAGCCGATGATTAACAAATCGATGTGTTCTATTGGTGTCGTTAAAGAGAGATTGTATGTATGTACGTTCGCCTGATGCGCGGTCGGTCTGGGATCGATCCATCCCCGTCGGTGGTCCCATTCGGCTGTTTCTCGCTCCAGCCAGTGCACCACGACTGGTCTATCAAAGGCCGCGATATGTGTTATCCCGTCTGTGGGATGGTGCACATAAAAGATCCCTTGCTACTAATCAACAAGAGTAGCCCATGAAGTGGTGACAGTGGGTTTCCTTCTCTCAATATCTGTGTGGTCCTTAAAAATATGTCCGACGCCATATAACCGTAAATAAAATGTATCGAGTGCGTAGTTAAATAAAACATTTCCTTCCTTCCAGCAAATGAGCGAAAACGTCATCCAACAGCTGCAAGAGCCAGTGAGTGATCCCGCTCCAGATGCAGTGTCCTTGTGGCCACTGACTTGTGTCGCCTATATAAACAGACATTTCCAGAAGTACCTACTAGCCCTCCCAAGGGCAAAAAATCCCAAACTAAAACAAGGAGCAACTATGGGAGACCAACCACGATGCCCCCCAGTAGGTAAGGTTTCAGCAATAGTTATTCAATTCGTCCAACTAAAATCCAAGAGTTGATCTCTTAGAAAGAAAAGGTAGGGGAACCTGAAATATTAATGTTAATATCAACTATTAGACCAAAGATACGTTTTGACCACAGACATGCTAGTAACGAACGTGCAGGTCTGTTGATCAACACACCGAAACACATTCCTTAGTTTGCATGCACATCACGCAGTTGCCCCGTACACGTGCGTGGGGTGTCATTCTCGATTTTGACAATTTTCAGGAAGGTCGATTAATCACTGTGGAACATTATTTCTGTTAATATTTTACATTCTGTTGATCATATAGTTGTTATTGTTTTGGTTTTAGTCATTTTTATTGTTTGAATTTGCGATTTACTGACAAAAAACCCCGTCAACTTTCAAATTTCAATCGTTCTTCAAGATCTTTGGTGGTCATAAAACCTACTGAAATACTGAACTACCGGTTGTAATGTTTGCCCAATTAATTCACTATTATCATATAACCATTCCCCACAGCTAATATGCCTTACAAGTTTGGCAATTTTAAATTCTTATTAGAGCTCCCCTACTTTTTTGAAGAGTATATATACTCCTGGAGTATATTTTTACGAGCATCAAAGGCCAAGCAACAGGTATATTTGAGTATTAGTAAATTTACTTGCTACGCAAATCTTGTCTTGTGAACAGATTTCGTATTTGTTCATTTGAGCAAAAGAATTGAAAACAGATTTCTCAACTTTCCTATGTGACACAATTGCAATATATTGCATCGTCAGGTACATAGATAGACACATTGTGACACTGGCAGTCAAACAAATAGTGTAACAGGTTTGGACAAACTTGGGCCAATGTGTCATAAAAAATAGAATTTTATTAACTAATTGATTTTTTTATTTTTATCAAACGGAGGGGGGGGGGGATTTGGCTCAATCGGTTGACTGCTCGCTTGAGATGCTTGCGTCCCAGGATCGAACCACCTCGGTGGATCCATTCAGCTGATTGGGGGGTTTTTTCTCGTTACAACCAGTGCACCACAACTGGAAAAAGGCTGTGGTATGTGCTTTCCTGTCTGCGTTTTTGTGTATTTTGTATTATTTTCAGGCCGAATATGTCCCTAAAATTATCTAACATATTATGAATTGCATTTCTAAGAGAGCAAGGAGATCCATCTAAATACATCGGCAAATTGTCCGATTTTATATTCAAGCCCCCCGCCCCATATCAATTCCTTTAATAAGAGGATTTGTTCGGACAAGAATTCCAAGAATTTCTGCACCAAATATAAATAAAGTGCATATAAAAGATCACTTACTGTATCAGACAAAAACATTTATCAGGTTTCTAATGTGGCATGGCAGATGTGCCTGTAATAGCACATTAAGTAGAAGGGAAACCTGTCTTCTCCTCGATTACAATTTAATTGCTGAAACAAAGAATGAAGGAAATGGTTTATTTAACGACACACATATTATTTACGGTTATATGGCATCGGACATATGGTTAAGGACCTCACAGATATTTAGGGAGGAAACCCGCTGTCACAACTTCATGGGCTTGTTTGCGATTAGCAGCAAAGGATCTTTTCTATGCACCATCACATAGGCAAGATAGCACATACCACGGCATTTGATGTACCAGTCGTGGTGCACTGGCTGGAGCGAGAAACAACCCAATGGGCCCACCGACGGGGATCAGTCCCCAACCGACCGCGCATCAAGCGAGCGCTTTACCACTGTGTTCATGTTGAAACATTAACCAACGCAGATCTTTTGCTGTGTCACATTGTACACGATTCGTACTGAAAGGTCCTCAGGTGTATGTTTCCCATCAACTTGAACAATGTCATCAGTTGGTATATCTCCGATAACTAATGCTGAGTTTAAAAAAAAAATGTTTTGTTTAACGACACCACTGGAGCACATCGATTAATTAATCATCGGCTATTGGATGTCAAACATTTGGTAATTCTGACTCGTATTCATGAGAAGAAACCCGCTACATGTTTTTTATAATGCAGCATGGGATCTTTTATATGCACTTTCTCACAGATAGCAAAACACACTTACACTAACACACGTGTAACCAAAAATAACGCATGATGTTCTCAACAACGGGTGTTTAAGAAACAGTTTCTTCTGCTTGCTGTTTGAAAATTCCTCTTTTTTGTTTTTCTTCATCGATCCCAGGGAGATACGGGTGGGGGTGAGGGGGTGTTGGAAAAAGGTGATGCTGGTGAAAACATCCACAAACATAGACTCACACAGACACGGCTTTGTGTTCGGTCCAGCTATGCAGTGGTGCTTCAAACCTAGATACTCAAGCCATTTCCTTAGATGCAGAATAGGTCAGTGTCCTTAACAGTAGGGTAGGGAGTGAGTGATGCAAACTGATACGGAGTGGACAACGTGACTGTCCACAAACATTGTTTTTTAGGGTGGGGTGGGTTTGTATAATAAATTTAAGTTAGATTTTACGTAAAACGAATAGCAAAAGTGTTTTGGAAATAGCAGAAAAACAGAACTATTTTTGTGTGCTGCTTAGAAGACAATCAGCCCAGATATAAATAAGTTGTAGTACATACCATAGCATTTAGGAAGGACAATAAGATAAATGTAATAAGCTACAGTAACAAGTAGTTACGTATGGAAGAATTTAATCAATTGATAAATACAATAATTCATTTTTGTACAGGAATATTGCATAGTACATGTATAATTGTAGTCATAATTTTCAATTAAAATTTCAAACCCTGAAAATTAATGGTTGTCAAATGATAATGCGAGTATCCGTGTCGTAGGTTCGAATCGTGTTTAGCAAAGGATTCTAGAATTGCTATAAAAATCCACTACCCATGGGATCAGTGATTTAAAATATTTACTTGCAATGATTAAAAAATCACTAGCCCTACTTTAAGTAAATACAATGTTACTAATATGAATAATTGGATATGTTATCTACAGAAGGAGATAGAGCGCAGCATTTGGCAAAAAAACTCCACAAAAAAAACCTAACAAACATTTATTTGCCATCGGGAATAGCAATGGTACTTATTTACTAGCTAAATATTGAACATGGGAGTGGGGTTATCATAATCTAGAAACTCTGATGTATCACAAGGATGCCTATTCAAACCAAAACTAATAATAATAAAATAAAAACATGAAATAAAATAAAATAGAAAATGCAATAAGTAGGACTTGGTTGTCAGAGTATGAAGGGCATTGAGTTGCACCTTAAGGAACAGGCTAACGTACGGTAAGAAAGACATCAACTGTATTACAATTTAAAACCCTGAAAATTAATGGTTGTCAAATGACAATGCGACTCTCCGTGTCGTAGGTTCCAATCGCTCTATTCGACCAACTGACACAAATGTATTTAGTTTGCAAAGTTTTTGGCAAAGGATTCTAGAATTGCTATAAAAATCCACTACCCATGGGATCAGTGATTTAAAATATTTACTAGCAATGATTAAAAATTCACTAGCCCTACTTTAAGTAAATACAATTTTACTTATATGAATAATTGGATATGTTATCTAAAGAAGGAGATAGAGTGCAGCATTTGACCAAAAAAACCCACAAAAAAACCCACAAAAAAAAAAAAAAAAAAAAAAAAAAAAAAAAAAAAAAAAACCTAACAAACATTTATTTGCCATCGGGAATGGAAATGGTAGTTATTTACTATCTCAATATTGAACATATTGTACATGGGTATGTATCACAAGAATGCCTATTCAAACCAAACCAAATTTGTTTTCATAAAAACATGAAATAAAATAAAATAGAAAATACAAAATAACAGCAAATGGCTATGGTTTCCGGAATATGAAGAGGATTAACTTCCTTGTCAAGGAACAGGTTAATGTACGGTAAGAAAGACAGTAACTGTAGTTGGAGAAAACGATCGGCTGACAACGCCATGTGGTACCTTTGCTGATTGGTCAGTTGTCAATTTGATATTCCTCATTTCTCATTGGTCAGTTATACTGGTATTAATGATATTTTCTCCCCCTCAACGGTTCTTTAGGCTGGAATCGTCCGAGAGAAGCAGACTGCTATTAGATCATTCAACGTCTGTGAAAAAGATTCAAAAGAACAAGGTATGTTGAACAAAAGTATTTAACTTTGTAGCTTTGATTTATTTTCTTGGACCTTTGTTTTTGTGTTGTTGGTTTTGTTGGGGGGGTTGTAATTTTGAGTCAACGTGAAATGTATTTTAAAATGTACTAATCACAATTGTTTCCAGCCCTGTGTTTTGTTCATTGCTTAAGATTTTTGAAATTCCTTAATTGAAAACGTGAAAATTGTATTAGCATTGTCAGATCAAGTCAGGTCATAGAGTTTAACGTGCATATTCAGCGCAAGCTGTTGTAGCGCACGGCTGTCATGGGCACGGGTGTCGGGGTAGGAGAGAGGGTAGCACGCGCTGGCATGTGCGATGGAGCACAAGTAGCCCGACAAGGGTCGGTAGCGGGCGAGGGTTGGTTTTTGTGCTATTGAATTTGCAAATGTCACGTAATATTAAAGCCAAAAAAAAAGAGAAAATGTTGTGTAATTTCTTGAAGGTAACTTTGACGCATAAGCTAGAATGATTCATCAAAATTGAAAATGGAGCTAATTGGTTGATTTGACTTAGTTGATCGAAAGGTAGCTGGCTGGAACCTTTTAGGATTGGGTAGAGTGAGCCGGCATCCTTTTGTCCGACTCCCTCTGGGTGCGAGTGCAAGTGTGTATTAGGGAGCCAGTTTTCTTTTGTTCCCCCCCCCCCCCCCCCCCCCGCCCATGGAACGTAGTCAAGAGGTGCTGGGCTATAAAAGGTAGTTTGGATGCATTGTTATCATTAGTCAATGCATCCTATGTGATCGTTTTTTGCTCCAGACAGTGCACCACGACTGGTTCATCAAAGGCCGTGGTATGTGCTGTCCTGTCTATGGGATGGTGCAAATAAAAGATCCCTTGCTGTCAATCGAAAAGAGTAGCACATGAAGTGGCGACAGCGGGTTTCCTCCTTCAGTATCTGTGTAGTCCTTAACCATATGTCTGACTCCATATAACTGTAAATAAAATGTGTTGAGTGCATCGTTAAATAAAACATTTCCTTCCTTCCTTCCTATGTGATCGTTATGTATATAGTATGCGTGCTGTATGTAATCATACAGCAAACCGGCCTCGGTGGCGGTTAGGCCATCGGTTTACAGGCTGGTTGGTACTGGGTTCGGATCCCAGTCGAGGCATGAGATTTGTAATCCAGATACCGACTCCAAACCCTGAGTGAGTGTTCCGCAAGGCTCAGTGGGTATGTGTAAACCACTCGCACCGACCAATGATCAATAACTGGTTCAACACAGGCCATGGTTTGTGCTATCCTGGTTTGTCTGTCCAGGACAGCGAGTTAGTTGTTAGTGGTTAGTAGTGAGAGATAAGAGAGAGTAGTGTTCTTACACCCACCCTTTGAGTCGTTAAAATCAGCTCTGGGTACCGGAGCCGGTACCGGGCTGCGAACCATGCACCTACCAGCCTTATGTCCGTTGGCTTATCAACGACACCACCGAGGCCGGTGCTTTGTTATTGAGATTGGGAAGTCGCAGCCGAGAGTGCTATCGTATGGGCGAGTTCTTACTCATTGCTTCTCCCAGCGAGCAGGGGCGAGACGTAACCCAGTGGTAAAGCGCTCACTTGATGTGCGATCGGTTTGAGATCGATCCCCGTCAGTGGGCACATTGGGCTATTTCTCGCTCCAGCCAGTGCAACACGACTGGTACATCAAAAGTCATGGTATGTGCTATCCTGTCTATGGGATTGTGCATATAAAAGATACCTTTCTGCTAATCGAAAACAGTGTGGTTTTTAACCATATGTCCGACGCCATATAACCATAGATAAAATGTGTTGAATGCGTCGTTCCTTTCTCTCAGCGAGTATTCCAGCGGATCGGTCCCTACCATCCTCACCGCGCCCCTTCCATTACGGGGTGGTGGTATTAGAGTTTGGCTTTGGTGGACTCGACAAATGCATTTTTTTGTGATGGTTAATGGCAGGGTTGTATTTTTGTAGTCCTGTTCAATTGTTTAGACCCTATTTTTCTTTTCTTTTTTTGCAAATGTTACATTTAATTCCTATTAAATCCTTGTTTTCTTTACATTTGCATGAAAACAAACCGAAACCCCGACAGGTTTTATATACAATTCATCATCTAAAATGTACGTAGTTGACTTATTTCCACTGTACAAAAATCTCTGCACGTTTTCAATGCAGTTTCGTTCTCCTATAAATAACTACGGTTATCTGCATAGCAAAAGATTAGGATATGAGGCTACGTGAACGCCATTATAACTTGTTTCAGTGAATCTAGGCTATGTATGTTTTGGAACGTCAAATGTTTACCAGCCTTGTTTAACCTTTTCTTCAAACATATACGTAAAAATGCATGTAACCATTCCATGTACATGCAGTATATTGAACCAATTTTGCCAATACATTATTTATTTGATTTTTATTTTATAAATTATATATTTATATACCGTACCTAACTTCGCACAATACAGTTATATATATATATATATATATATATATATATATATATATATATATATATACATACACTGGCATAGGAACCGGAGGTGTGGGGGGGGGGGGGGGCATATATTAGGCATATATATCTAATCCAATAGTTTGTGTTGCCCCCCCTCCCCCCCCCCCCCCCCCCATTTTTTTTTTTTTTTTTCAGGCTGAATATGTCCCTAAAATTATTTAAAATATGAGGTAGCCAGTGACGTACTTCCTGTGTTGTTTAACAGTTTGCTCCGTCCAAGACAACAACACATTTAGCAGAACAAGTAATGATAACTGTTGTCATGGTAACGTTTGTAAGGTTCAATGCCATTCGACTACAGACTGGCGGATATTGGGTTCGAATCGTACTGAGTGGGAGAGAGAGAGAGAGAGAGAGAGAGAGAGAGAGAGAGAGAGAGAGAGAGAGAGAGAGAGAGAGCAGTAAATGAATGCCGAGATCATGATCATTATGAACTCCCATGCCTGAGTGTAACCTATTTAAGCAATTATTACGTTTACTAATAAAACTGATATAAGCAGCGTATCAACACACCCAGGAAGTACAGCAATAAAAAGTATGGCACCTAATCTACCTCGAAGAAAATGGGGGGGGGGGGGGGGGGGAGCACATAAAATTTAAGACATTTCAGTTTTCTCGCTAAAAGTACTTTATTGAACCATCTACATAACCAGCATATTCCACTTATTACTGATATGTTATATAAATAATTGAATTATGTTGACGGTCCATAATTCAGAGAAAAATAACGGCTATTTGGAGAGCAGAGAGTATGATTTACCAAGTTCGTGTAATGAGAACGCTTGGCCGTCTTCTGCGACGTAGGGTAAATAGGAAAAAAACACAATGAAAATAAGTTATTAAAAATTAATAAAAACATGTACTGAATGACAATAAGCTTATACATTAATTTATTTTATTAACAGAAGCATGTTAAACGTCGACAATCCCGACTAGTTAGGCCTTTGCATCTATAGGTAAATTTATCGTTAGTCGTACGCAAAAAACTCGAAAGATCTGGATCACAAACATTTTCATTTTCCACCTTGTTAAATTCATGTTTATGCAAAATATGCCATAACAACTGACTTGGGATCGGAATTGTTACATTTTAAAATAATACTCTGAACTAGACGGTGTTTATATACGATGTGACTATATATACGTAATTTGCGCATATCCATGATAACTGCTCAATAATTCTGACAATTAAAATTAAATAAATCTTCTTACATTATAGCTGCTTGCATTCAGCGTGAGGATATCATCGGCTATTGGATGTGACATCATGTCAAACATTTGGTAATTCTGACTTGTAGTCATCAGAGGAAATGTGCTTTCCTGTCTGTGGGAAAGTGCATATAAAAGATCCCTTGCTGCATTAGGAAAAATGTAGCGGGTTTCCTCTGATGACTACGTGTCAGAATTACCAAATGTTTGACATCCAATAGCCGATCCTTAATTAATCCATGTGCTCTAGTGGTGTCGTTAAACAAAACAAATTTTTGAACTTCTTCCACCTTCTTTTGTATAATTTCAGAACTGGAACTCGTTAAAGAAGCAAATATGTCAGTGTTCGAGGTAAAGGCCATGACGCTACCGAATGAAGACATGTCGGAAAGCGATGACGACATCTCGCAAAGCGATCACAACTCCATGACGCTATTGGATGACGATATGTCGTACAGCGATGACGACATTTCGCAAAGCGATGTTGACCAGTCGCAAAGCGATGACAACTCTGATGTCGCAATCGATATGATGTGCACATTATTTGCAACGTTGTGTTCCACTGACAATGAGTTTCAACCAGGCGTCACTGAAGATGTTATCCAGACAGGCGTCAACGCTGCCGCGATGGAGACAGGCTTTACCCAAAGCGCAGGCGCTACTGCAGGTGCATTTCAAGCAGGCGTAGATCAGCAAAGCTTTACTCAAGGTGCCTTTCAACCATACGTAAATGCAGGCGCGTTTGGGCTTGGCGTTACTCGAGGTGCATTTCAACCAAGCGTTATTCAAGGTGCAGGCGTCACTCAAAGTGCATTTCAAGCAGGCGTTGCTCAAAATGCATTTCAATCAGGCGTTACTCGAGGTGCATTTCAAGCAGGCTCCGCCAAAGGTTCGTTTCAGGCAGGCGTTATTCACGGCACAGGGTTTACTCAAGGTGCATTCCAACCATGTTCCGCTAAAGGTGCATTTCAGCCAGGCGTTATTCACGGCACAGGTGTTACTCAAGGTACATTTCAACCAGGCTCTCCTGGCGACAAATCCAGGCGACTACAAGGCATAATCACCTTTCTGAAGCGAATCGGAGTCTGGGACATGTTCAGGGACATGTGGGACTTGGTAAAGATGCAGATGCGAGTATACGACAAAGAACAACTCCTTTTCGGCAGGGACAACATGGCGACAGACTCGCATGAAGACAGAGCCAGGGACAAGCAGGGACTAATCATCTTTCTGAAAAGAACCGGAGTCTGGAAGATGTTCATGGACGTCTGGAACTTGATAAAGTTGCGGATACGCGTATTCGGCGCACTCGAGCAGCGAAACACTGAAGTGCGTTCACTGATGACGATGGAAGAACAATAAAGACTTCGAAGTAATAGTAAGCAGGCGTACACTAATTGTGTGTTTAGTTACGTCAGCGAAAGCGAGAAATGTCTTCATTGATGATAATGGGAGAACAACTATGAAGACTTGCCAATACGTTCGAGTCTCACCAGCAGAGTCTGGAATTAATTGCAAAGAGTTTTGCCAGTAAATTTACAATTGCTGGTAAAGTTGTAACAAGGAGAAGACAAGAAAGATATTTTATTTGTGTACATAAATATATAAATGAAACAAAACGTTTAACTTTATAAGTAAATAATGCATTGTGTGATTTGTTGCATGGGTTTTATTTTGGGGTTATTTTATTTGGGGGGGGGGGGGGGGGGTTTTTTTTTGGGGGGGGGTTCGGGGATTGTATAGCCTCTATGTAACAAAAATGCGAGGTAGCAAACATGTGGTTGCCCCCACCTCCACCACCCCCACCCACCCTATGTCTCGTACGCTTATGCCCAATGGTCGTTTTCGGTACATTTTGCCTCACCAAAGGTGACCACAGCATATACCTGCCATATCACACAAACAACAAGCAATGACAGTCAGACGATCAGAAGATTGTTTTTAGAGAAGAAAGTGAGAGCACATCAGTTCGTTCACAGGACTGTTCACAGGACAGTTCACTGGGCTGTTCACAGGACTGTTCACTAGTTTAAAGGGACATACCCTAGTTCCAATCCGTGAAAAGTAACACTAAGTTTAGTCAATGTACAAACTTGTAACACATTTGGATAAAGTTATAATTGAGTGAAACATGATCATGGTCTGTGACTTTGAAATGGGGAAGTACCCTCTAAAAATAAGACTAAAACTCGACTCCATAACTGTTACTTCTCAGACGCACGTGCGTTTTCAAAATATAATAAATGCATTGTGTGATATTAAAAACACCAGGATGACTAAAACACGTTTTTGAATGTAAGGAAATTGATAATCTAAACAATAAAATCTATATAAAGTATGATTTTAGTTGTCAAAAACGGCTATAATAGTAAAATAAATATGTCTTAGTGTTCATAAACTAGGGCATGTCCCTTTAAGAGTATTTGGGCTCATTCACATTATGTTAACAGTGTTTAAGATTTCTTTTATGTAAATCAACTGAACGTAGATGTCTATCTGCTTTGCGTTTGTTTTGTTGATTTCTTCGGGGTGCCTGTGGATACCAAAGTTAAGGGGTAGCATAGGGGTAGGACGTAGCCCAGAGGTAAAGCACTCGCTTGATGCGCGGTCGGTCTGGGATCGATCCCCGTTGAGCTATTTCTCGTTCCAGCCATTGCAACACGACTGGTCTATCAAAGGCTGTGGTATGTGCTATCCTGTCTATGGGATGGTGAATATAAAAGACCCATTGCTATTAATGGAAAACAATGTAGCGGGTTTACTCTCACTATATGTCCAAATTACGAAATGCTTGACATCCGATAGCCGATGTGCTCTAGTGGTGTCGTTATACAAAAAAAACTTTTTAACTACGGTTAAGATGCATGCTAACTGGATGCGTGCTACGCCAGCGATGCGATAATATAGTGCCAGTGCCAGGACTTAGTGTGTGTGTGGTGGGGGGGGGGGGGGGGGAGTAGCTCAGACGGTTGAAAAAAGTAAAGAATTGTTTTATTTAACGACGCACTCAACACATTTTATTTACGGTTATATGGCGTCAGACATGGTTAAGGACCACACATATACTGAGAGAGGAAACCCGCTGTCGCCACGTCATGGGCTACTCTTTTTCGATTAGCAGCAAGGGTTCTTTTATATGCACCATCCCACAGACAGGGTAGTACATACCACGGCCTTTGATATGCCAGTCGTAGTGCACTGGCTGGAATAAAAGACGGTTGAGTGTTCGCTGGAGATGCTTACGTCGCAGGATCGAACCACCTCGGTGGATCCAATCAACCACCTCGGTGGATCCAATCAACTGACTGGGTTTTTCGAGTTCCAACCAGTGTACCACAACTGGTCAAAGGCCGTGGTACGTGCTTTTCCAGGAAAGTGCACATACGAGATACCTTGCTGCATTAGGAACAATGTACCGGGTTTCCTCTGATTACTAGTCAGAATTATTCATCAATGTGCTGTAGTGGTGTAGTTAAACAGACTTTGTATATACCATTAAATAAGCATGTGACACACATTGCTACAGTTTGTACAAGTTGGTTCAATCGGACAAGAAATGTAAAGTAAAGTTTGTTTTGTTTAACGATGCCACTAGAGCACATTGATTTTTTTATCTTATCATCGGCTATTGGACGTCAAACATATGGTCATTCTGACACTGTTTTTTAGAGGAAACCCGCTGTCGCCACATAGGCTACTCTTTTACTACAGGCAGCAAGGGATCTTTTATTTGCGCTTCCCACAGGCAGGATAGCACAAATCATGGCCTTTGTTGAACCAGTTATGGATCACTGGTCGATGCAAGTGGTTTACACCTATCCAATGAGCCTTGCGGAGCACTTACTAAGGGTTTGGAGTCGGTATCTGGATTAAAAATCCCATGCCTCAACTAGGATCCGAACCCAGTACCTACCAGCCTGTAGACCGATGGCCTAACCACGACGCCACCGAGGCCGGTAACGTATTATACATACGAGCACATTGATTTATTAATCATCGGCTATTGAATTACAAACATTTAGTAAGTTGGACATACAGTCTTAGAGAGGACTCGCTATATTTTTCCATTAGTAGCAAGGGATCTTTTATATGCACCATCCCACAGACAGGATAGCACATACCACGGCTTTTGGTATACCACTCATGGTGCACTGGCTGGAATGAGAAACAGCCCAATCAAGCGAGCCATTGAGATAACCATACATGGTTTGTAAGAAAAAAGTCTGGATCAACCACCACCGCCCTCGATCCTCTCCTCTCCATATGCATTACCTCTGGGCTACGCCTCCCCCCCCCCCCCCCATCCTCTCCATATGCATTACCTCTGGGCTACGTCCCGCCCCTAGTGTATTCATGAACCTTGACAAATATTACACTTTTTTTCTTTCTTTTTTAAACTTAATTTCGTACGTATATCCAAATAAGGTTCAAGCACGATGTCCTGTCCACACCCCTGAGCTATCTGGGTGGTCTGTCCAGGGCAGTGGGTTAGCTGTTAGTCGTTAAAAAAAAAACTCGCTCTGGGTGGGAGCCGGTACCGGTCTGCGAACTATGTACCTACTAGCCTTATGTCCGGTGGCTTAATCACGATACCACCGAGGCCGGTAATTATCACACTAAACAGTGTTCGGGCGGCAGACAGAGAGAGCAGGAAAACGTTTGCTAGGCTGATTTATGCGCTAAACGTTAAACCTAACGACCACACATGGGGGAAATGTCTGCGGTCACTGAGTTTTAACATCGGTCGCACGGTCGCTCCTTGTCGAACACCTACTATAGAAAGAGTCATACCACACTAAATACGGTACCGAGAGGAAGAGAAGAGGAAAAAAGGCGTCAATCGTGTTATGCGGAAGAGTGTGTAAAACTAGAGGAGAAACGGTCTTTGCCGCTGACAAATATAAACCATTTCTAGTTAATGGCCAGGTTGATATTTAGAAAACAATATGTTAAAGGAAGGGACAATTAAGGCATTTGGCCTGGTATGCATATTCAACGATATATAATGCACATTATTGCTTAATATCAACAAGTATAATCGTATTGTTAATTAATAAAACAGTTAAATGTGACGGCTATTATATATAACGGGCGCAGCCATATTGTACCATCTCAGTGAGTACGCCCTCTGGCGAGCTGGTGGTTATGTAATACTTAACGCGTAACGTCAGGAATGAGCCTTAGAACTAGAGAAACACAATCTACCTGGTTTTTGCGGGATGATAAATAGTCATACATTGCAATGTTCTGTAATAATACACATCCCAGTAAGCCAGCAATAAGTATATCCAGCACTATATATATTATTTTTCAATACAAAATAAAATACCATTGTCAAAATGGCTGCACAACAAGTCGAAATAATTAACAATGTTTTGTTCATGCATTGACCTACGTACTGAAATGATACACGGAGTGTTTTCTTAGTTAATTGGTCTATGCTGTTCGTTGCTTCTACCTGTGATTCCTGATTGGCAGGTGTGTATTTGATTGGTAACCAGACGAGCCAATTAATTGACGCTGTTTAGACACAAAGATACATACCGGTATTGTGGAATATTATTTGTCGCCCCTAAAATGGTAATGGACATGGTTTATTACTGTAAATAGTTCTGTAAACCTATTGATTAAGTAGACTTTTCCATCTAAAACCACAGAACTGACCAATTACGTAGTCCCAAAGAAAAGAAAATTATCACTTGGGTATCGTGGGTTGTCGTTTTTGCTCCAACGTAGCATATCAATAGGCCTAATAGTGCACAATTTTCCTTTGGATTATTTAACAGAGAAAAATACTACAACCCCATTTTGTTCCGTTAATGCAACTTGAAATATATTTATTTAAATAGTTTATTATATTATTACGTCATTTATGCTGTTTTACAAGTCAGGTTGATCAAAGAGAAGCGATTTGTCGAACATTACTGCTTTTGTTTACACTGTACATACAGGAGATGGTCAGGAGCTGGCGTCACTTCGCCCCAAGCTATCCCACCGGAGGTCACAAAAACGAAACAAAATGGCTGCCCCCAGTTAGCAGGAATAATCATGGTTTTTTATTAACCCGAAATTTACGCGTTTTTTATTTGCTAAAGTGTCAGTATGTGTTGGTGGTCCGGGTATGCATCTTTCCAACACACAAGGCTCTTATTTGAGTTGACCCTACCTTTAACTGAAAATTAATTTTATTAGTGCAACATTTTTTGATATGATGTACCTGCCGCCGAGGTGTTTCGATCTTAGAGAGGAAACCTGCTACATTTTTCCATTAGTAGCAAGGGATCTTATATATGCACCATCCACAAGTAGTAAAATAAAGTAAAGTAAAGTAAAGTAAAATTAAATTAAATTAAATTAAATTATATTAAAAACAAATTAAAAATGCAATACAATGAAAACAATAATAATCTTTAAAACATAATAATAATAATAATAATAAAAAATAATAATAATAATAATATTAATAATAATAATAATAATAAAATATAATAAACGAAAATGATACAAAATAAATAAACATCCGGGACTTTAAAAGTAGGGTGGTTATTGAGAGCTTTTCATTAGGAAACTCGAGTAAGAACGGGCGTATTAAAAAGGCAATATATACAAAGATACCAGATACCAGATATCAGATACCGTAATACGTCATACAAGATACCAAACTACGTCATACAAGATACCGTACTACGTGACACAAGATAACAACATACGTGATGCAACGTACATCATACGAGACACAAGATACGAAAATAAAAACTGCATACCACAAACAGAAACCGAGAATCATTTTGTGTGTGGACAGTTATCCATGGCTACAGTGTTATCGCAGAAGTCATGCTTCGTGGTCTCAAAACGTTTATTATGTTTGACACCACTAGAGCACATTGATTTATTAATCTTCGGCTATAGTCTTGAAGAAGAAACCCGCTACATTTTTCTATTGGTAGCAAGGGATCTTTTATATGCACTTTCTCACAGACAGGAAAGCATATACCACGGTCTTTGACCAGTTGTGGTGCACTGGTTGGAACGAGAAAAAACAACAATGAGCTGAATGGATCCACCGAGGTGGTTCGATCCTGCGACGCAAGCACCTCAAGCGAGCTCTCAACCGACTGCGGTAAATCCCGCCCCTAGTCTCAAGGACTCTAGTACAACACTTACAATTGCTCAAGGCAATCGGCAATGCCGTGGAGATTGCCGTGGCCTTTTCTTTTTTTTTCTTTTTTTTTACGATCTTTGATTTTCTTTTTTTTCTTTTTATTTTATTTTTTGTCCCAGAAGAATACGTAGTGTTAGGGTTGGGGCCCTAAATCACTACTACATTACATAGCATATATATATTAATAGTAACATATACAGGTAATTACATAGACATATCTAGTATGAAGTAATATTCTTTAAACTCCTCTAGGGCACTGACCTAAATTGAAAAGAAAGATAGAGAAAAAGAAAAAGAAAAGACAAAAGAAATAAGAAACGAAAGAAGGAACAGAGTTACTTCGTGCATAATAGCGCATATATGACAGTATATTCACAGAGATACCCACTCACATAAATGCATACACATATATATTATACATGTAAATATATTCACAGATGTACCCTCATCTACCAGAAATATATACGGAAGAAATGAAATTAAAAGTATTATATTTGTTCTAAAATGTAGTCTGAATTTTGTTTTCAAACAAGTTATTTCCATGTCGAGATTATCTTTAAGTCTCAATAAAATAGTGTTTGCCACGTTGCCCATTCATTATTAAATACATCGTATTTACAAGTTTTTAAAAGAATATATCTTTCAATTTCAAATTTATGTTGCATTATGCCATGCACAGCGTTAATACTTAAACATTTCTTTTGTATTTTCATACTGTATAATTATATAATATTTTACATTAATTATTAACCAGTTTATAAAATCGCTTTTATTATTATTTATCAAACCAAACATTATAATAATTTTATTAAAATGAATTATAGTTCCTGTTCGAGTAAATATCCAATCTGTTACTGCTTCCCATAAAGTGTGTACCTTATCGCAATCGAAAAATAAATGTTGTATTGTTTCAGGAAAATTATTACAGAAGTTACATATATCAGAATCAGTGTAGTTAATCTTGTATAGAAAAGTATTAGTAGCTAATATGTTTTGCAGTAATCTATACTGAAACCATCAAAGGCTAGAATCTTTCATACGTCGAAATGGTAAAGCATAATATTTTTCCCAGTCAGTTTGTTCAAATAAAAAGCCTTCATTACTATATTTTATCTGTCCTTTTGGCTTTACATACTGAAAGTTTAAAATGTCATACATATCTCTGCACCCTTTTTTACTTTTTAATAATAGTTGCAGTTTTAAATGGTATATAGGATTTTTCACTGTGTTAAAATGATCGTCTTTTAACTGATCTAATTTATATATAAATGATTAGACAGCATTTATTATTGATGCATAGTTGATATAATATGTAGTTATATGGTATTTTTCAACAAACTGGTCATATATTAAAAAAATTCCATTTTCGTCTAATAAATCGTTTATAAAAATAATGTGTTTACCAATATAGGTTTTATACAAAAATGGTTTATGATCTATTAATATTTTACTGTTAAGCCATATATTTGTTCCAAGTAAGTCTTCTACATTATTCGGATTTTGTTTTTGTTGTATTTCTGCCCAATTTTCCAGAGTATCTTTCCAAAACATATTTTTCATGTGCAATGTTTTACGAACAATAAAATTATCCCCATATAAGATTAGATCCTTTGCGGATATACCTGTAACTGATTTAAATAGGCTTATCCATTTTGAGTTTTCTTGAAAAAATCTTCGAACCCATACACATTTTAAAGCTATAAGAAAGTTATCTATATTTATAATTTTTATACCACCATTTTTGTAGTCTTGTGTTACTAATGTTCGTTTTATCTTTTCTGGTTTATTCTTCCAAATAAATTTTAAAAATAATGTATTCAGATGTTTTATTACTTTTTCGTTTGGGTTTGGTAATACCATTAAAAGGTGTGTTAACTTCGGTATTACCTAGGTTTTTAGAACCGTGACTCGCCCTAAAACAGTTAATTTTCTCACTGACCATAGTTTTATTAACTTTTGCATTTCCGATATTTTAGGGTCATAGTTGAGTTCACCGATATGTTCTAACATGACTGGGAATTTAATTCCAAGTAGTTTAAATTCAGTTGCCCCCAGTCTAGTTTCCATCTAGTATGGTGAAAAACATATTTAGAAAACATTTTACTGCCTATCCAGATAGCGCTTGATTTTGAATAATTTATTTTTAAGCCTGAAGTATGAGCATAGTTATCTAGAACTCTCAGCGTACTATGAAGGGACTCTGGTGATCCATCAAGAATGAAACTGGTATCATCCGCGTATTGGGATATTAAATATTCTTCTCCATCTATAGTTATACATTTAATTGATGTACAATTTCTAACAAGAATTGCTAGAATTTCAGCGCATATAATAAACACATATGGCGACAATGGGTCCCCTTGTCTGCATCCCCTTTCTAAATGAAATGGTTAAGACAACAAAAACATTTTGCATTACCCGAGATAAAGAATTGTTATATAAAGTTTTGATCCAATCTTTAATAGAAGTTTTAAAGTTAAATATGTCTAGTGCTTTATTTATAAAGGACCATGATACTGAGTCGAATGCTTTTTCAAAGTCTACTAGTAACAGCAACCCAGGTATGTTATGTGTTTCAGTGTAATACATAATGTCGTATATTAGTTTTATATTTTCCCCAATAAATCTTCCTTTAATGAAGCCAGTTTGGTCTCTGTTTATAATTTTATCTAGTACTTTCTTTATTCTGTTAGCTATACACAAAGATGCCATTTTATAAGTACAGTTTAACAAAGTTAAAGGTCTCCAGTTTTTAAGAAATTGCTTAGGTTTATTTTCTTTATGGATGCAAGTAATTATGCCTAATTCTTGGACATGAGACATTTCTTTGACAGAATAGCTATAATTAATGGATCTAACTATAAAATATACAATGTCAATCAAAATGTTTTTGAAGAACTCTGCAGAAAAACCATCAGACCCAGGACTTTTGTCATTTTTCATTCCCTTTAAAAAAGTTAATGCTTCAGAATAGTTTATATCTCCTAATTCTTCTGCTTCTTTATCACTTAATTTGTTAAATTTATAATTACCCATTTTTTTCATTAGATTGTCATTATTTTGCCCAACAGGAGCAGAATAAAGCTTTTGGTAAAATGATTTGGTTTCTTTTAATATTTTTTGTTGGTCATCGATTACCTCTCCATTATCTAATCGTATAGTTGATATTAATTTACTAAAGTAATTTCTAGATTCTAAGTTACAAAAGAACTTTGATGGTTTTTCCCCTTCTTCTATCCATTTTGCCCTTGATCTGATATAGCTACCCTTCAATTTTTCTTTTCTTAGTTCTGTTAGTTCATATTTCTTTTTTTTCCATTGCTTCTACGTCAATATTTTCACTTTCTTCTGTTTTAATTTCAGCACAAAGTAGTTTTTCTAATTCATTGTCTTGCCTCTTATTTCCATCAGTAATGTTTCCAAAAACAGCTGGTCATTTATTATAAATTGTATTTCTTCTGTTGGAATCGATTTTAACTTTTAATTATTATATACAGGTACAGCATATTGATGTTTGATATGTTCTATTAATTCTGTTATTGTTATAGCATATTCTTTATCTGTTAGAAGTGAATTGTTAAACTTCCATAGTCCAGTACCCTTTTTCATTTGATTAAATTTTAAAATTAAAACTACTCCGGCATGACCTGAACGATAACTATTCTCGATTATTACTTTCTTTACAGCAGGCATTAAATTATTTGCTATAAGAACAAAATCTAGTCTAGCTTGTTTGAGCGGTGTTTTTTTTTTTTCGCCATGTATATCTTTGAAGATTTGGATATAATTCTCTAAATGGGTCTTTTAAATCAAACAGTTCCATATTTTCGATGATGTTTTGTTGAGCTTTTGGGTGATTAGCATGTAAATAATATTTTGTATCTAAATGTTGATTTAGTACTAAATTAAAATCTCCACATATAATATATTTATCATTGTCAAAATCTACAATGCATTCCAATATAAACTGAAAGAAATCGGGATTGTCTGAATTCGGACCATATAAATTAATTAATGTTATTCTTTCTCCATCTATTGTAATATCTAAAATAAAGAAATTTCCGGAGCCATCTGATTTAGTTTTATGTATGCTATATTCAAAGTTATTATTAAACAAAATAGCTATTCCTCTAGCGTTTGTGGAATACGAGTTGAAAAGGCATTTGTACCCCCACTGGGTTTGGATATATGGCTCTAATTCCATCGAAAAATTTGTATCTTGCAAACAATAAATATTAAAGTTCTTGCATTTTATATAGTTTAATACGTCTTTTCTTTTTTCCGGATCTCTTAGTCCCTGGCAGTTAAGTGTCATTATTTGAAAAAGGGCCATGGCGGATTTATGGCGGGGATATATTTTCCATGCTTGCATAAGTTGGATGTTAGTGGATTCAGCTTGTTTGAACAATACAGGTAATAATTTAGAATTAAGGTAATATACTTTACACAAAGTATAAGATAAGTGAGAGCTGAAAGTATTAACAAATATGGTGTTTTACAAAGAAAGAAAAAATATGTAAACAAAGGTAAAGTGAGATAAACAAAGATTGACATCTTAAAACAACGATGTCACGATGTCCCTTTCCCAGACCTTTAGATTGGGTTAACTAGTCTAGAAAGATAATGGTATATAATGTGATACATACAAACTAAATTTCAGTCAATCAATAAGTTCAATCCCTAAAATATAATCTTGTTCAATTAGTACTCTCTCTCTCTCTCTCTCTCTCTCTCTCTCTCTCTCTCTCTCTCTCTCTCTCTCTCTCTCTCTCTCTCTCTCTCTCTCTCTCTCTCATAACATGCGCTGCTGGAGTGTGCCTTGTCTGCCG
Source organism: Gigantopelta aegis (assembly GCF_016097555.1). Lineage (NCBI taxonomy): Eukaryota > Metazoa > Mollusca > Gastropoda > Neomphalida > Peltospiridae > Gigantopelta > Gigantopelta aegis. Next base: position 5,993,117 of record NC_054710.1, read on the forward strand.
TGGACTTTTTAATTTTTCGCGTCACATTTTATGTTGTGGACTAAATTATTACCATTATTTAAAAAAAAAAATTATTTTTTATTGTTTTGTCAACGGCATTTGTTTTCGCCGTGGAAGTAGTATCCAGGCCTGTATGGGGTCATGACCTACTTTCCCGTGATCACGTGACCTTGGTAGGAAACAATGGCTTTTGTATAGGAAAAAATAGCCTTTGTATAGGTGGGTGCAGGTGTGTGACCTCGGTAGGAAACAATGGTCAAGGAAACAATGACACAATGGTCTTTGTGTAGGAAGCAATGACACAATGGCTTTTGTATAGGAAACAATGGCCTTTGTATAGGGAGGTGCAGGTGTATGGCCTCGGTAGGAAACAATGGCCTTTGTGTAGGAGACAATGATCTTGGTGCAGGTGTGCGATCATGGTGTATTCAATTCAATGTATTGCATATTACCAAACAAACTGTTATCGGCAAACAAATAAAAGCAAAGAAACAACAACAATTAATAATAACAATATGTATAGGCCAAGTGTAAGTCTGACGTTGGTTTTGGCTTCATTGTATAACGTCTATTGTGTTGTTGTATTTTTGTATTCACAGTGGACATAGACGTGAATGTTTTTTCACAGTGTTTTATTCTAGACACCCAAAATAATAGCCGTTAAAATATGTCTCATGGGGAAGGACTGTAGCTGTTTGCTGACTGTTTGGTCTAAAGTGAGGCTTTCATGTCGCCAGACAAAGTGCGTGTGTGATGATTTTCATTCATTTGTATTTCTTTAGCACATTGTCGACGTTTTCTTTGTTGTCGTCATTCAGCCATTCATTCATTCGCTTTATAATAGAGGAGTACTTTATCAGACCTCTTCATCGGCCCTCATACAAAGGCATTTTATTACGCCTCTCCGAGTGTTTATGAAACCAGGTGAACTGCAAAAGACATACCGACGCGTGCCCGTCTTAAGTAGCAGAATAAATTTGTTATGGTATACACACGGACCGTCAAAGTTTGTTTGTGTTTAGCGACATCACTAGAGGACATTGATTTATGAATCATCGGTTATTGGATGAAAAACATAATTTTGACAGTTTTAGAGAGGAAACCCGCTACATTTTTTCCATAAGTAGCAAGGGATCTTTTATATATACAATCTCATACCCCTTATGGGGCCAGTATTTTATAATTATATACAAACGTTTGTGTGTGTGTGTGTGTGTGTGTGTGTGTGTGTGTGTGTGTGTGGACTTGTGACCATGAGTATGGCCCTGAGTCGCCCTGAGTGTGGCCCTGTGTGAGGCCCTGAGTGTGGTCCCGGGAGTGGCCCTGAGCCGTGCACGAGCTATGCTTTGGGATGGGGGATGGGTCATACGTACCACACAAAATTTAATCTTTGTGTGCATGCGTGAAATTGTAGAGAGTATAAATAAAAGGGTAATGGGTAACATCGTCATTTGAGGTAGAACCTTCAGAGAAGCAACATGTCAGACCAGTACAAGTTATATGTACCCGACGTGGATAAGTGGACCCGTTTCTACAAGTTGCAAGCAGAAGGTAAACTTCAACCTCATTTTCCAGTGCAACGTGGTGGGAAAAGTCAGATAATGTACAGTGTAGATCGATGTCTAGAACTGTATGACCCTACATGGAAAAAAGAAAAAGAGGAACAGAACAAGCCCCCGGCACCCAAAGTCGTCATGGTGTCCCCAACACAACAGGTGGTAGAGCAAGCCAAGGCCGAGCAGAAACGGAAACGTGAAGAGAGTGGCGTGGAACAGACACGACGAGAGCAGACTGGGCAAAAACGGCACAAGCATTTTTGAGAAGAGTATAAAAGGGGGCATGGCAGTTTCAACATCGTCAGTTCACGTCGAACACTTCAATAGTCAACATCATGAATCAGAATTGGTTTATTCCAGAACATGTCATGAACAAAAGATCGTGTCCCGTATGTCCAAAGATTTTTTAAAACCATCAAATATGCTACGTCATTGGAAGACCTTCCATTCAGCTCAACTCCAGGCTCCTATGGCTCCTATAGCTCCTGCTCCGGCTCCCCTGGCTCCTATAGCTCCTGCTCCTATAGCTCCTGCTCCTCTGGCCCCTCTGGCTCATATAGCTCCGGCTCCTAGGGCTCCTATAGCTCCTGCTCCTCTGGCTCCTATAGATTCGGCTCCCCTGGCTCCTATAGCTCCTGCTCCTATAGCTCCTGCTCCTCTGGCTCATATAGCTCCTGCTCCTAGGGCTCCTATAGCTCCTGCTCCTCTGGCTCCTATAGCTCCTCTGGCTCCTATAGCTCCGGCTCCTCTGGCTCCTATAGCTCCTGCTCCTATAGCTCCTGCTCCGGCTCCTCTGGCTCATATAGCTCCTGCTCCGGCTCCTAGGGCTCTTATAGCTCCTCTGGCTCCTATAGCTCCTGCTCCTAGGGCTCCTATAGATCCTGCTCCTCTGGCTCCTATAGCTCCTCTGGCTCCTATATCTCCGGCTCCTAAGGCTCCTCTGGCTCCTGCTCCTCTAGCTCCTGCTCATAGGGCTCCTATAGCTCCTGCTCCGCTGCAGCAGCAGCCCCTAAGATTGTTACATCCGTTCACCATGATCGTGTCGGGACCCACGTCGTGTGGAAAAACATTTTTGTTGTACAAACTGCTAAGGGATGGTAAAATCCACCCGCCTCCTCAGCGCATCATCTGGCTCTACAAACGATGGCAACCTCTCTATGATACGATCAAAATGGTTGCTCGAGTAAAATTTGTTCACGGTATACCTGCGAATTTGGAAAAGGATCGTTATTTGAGTCAGAAATCTCATCGTGTTGGACGACCTGATGTCTACAGCTGGAAAAGACCCTCGCATCACCGATCTGTTCACGGAAGGAAGTCACCACAGAAACCTCTCTGTGATTGCCATTAACCAGAACCTCTATAACAGCAAGGACCCGACACAAAGAAGAAACTGTCATTACCTGGCACTGTTCAACAACCCCATCGACAAGCAGCAAGTCCTAACCTTGGCACAGCAGATGTATCCTGGAAATACTCGTCATTTCATGCAGCGGTTTGAGGAAGCTACCCACAGGCCCTACGGACATCTCTTGGTGGACTTAAAACCGACCACGCCCGAACATTGGCGCCTTCGACCTAATGGTTTAGAGACGGGGCCGTCCGGATGGTATATAAGCACGAGCGTAACGGCGAATGTCTCAGAAGAGTTTCAACCACCGTCGGAGAAGGAGCTCTACGAGCAAATCATGCAAAGAAACGCATTCAAGAGAAAACTACCAGGCATACCCGCCTACGAAAGTGACAACGAAGAAGAAGAAGATGAGGTAGAGCCCTATCTGAAAAAGGTCAAGAGGATGCAGTCTTGCGATACGTGTGGTCTGGTCTTTAAAGACGGGAGTGACTTGCAGCGACACGTGAAAACGTGCGAGGAGGGAAATGAAGAGCCGTTGTCCGATCTGGAAAACGAAGGCGTACGTCTGATGATCGAGCATGAATTCGACATCAATCGTGACTATTTCGAAAGCAAGAGGAAACGCTACGAAGAAAAAAACATGTCCCAAGATGCCATCGAAAGAAACACGAAGACATTGCAATGGAAGTTATTTAAAGACACGTACTCTCGCTTTCTGACGTATATGCATTACTTTGACAAAGGCCCCAACACGAGAAAAATTCTACAGTTTGTGAATCCAGACAGAGATCTCAGACCACAGATTCGTTCTAAATTAAATCAGTATCGTTCCTGGATCGGCGAATATTTGGACGAACAAGACGACGACGATACCGAAGATGAGGATACTGATGATGAGCACGAAGATGAAGAGAAATGAACACTCATATTATTCACATGTCGCCCTTAAGGCCTCTCGATGTAACCCAATGTGTGTCCATTGCATGTGTAGTTGTCTATAGTGATTGTAATTTAGAAATAAATGAAAAAAAAAAACCATTGCGGTGTTTGTTTGGGTTTTTTAACTCCATGACTAGATTTGTGATTAGATATTTCTACCCCGCTACTTTATAGTAGCAAGAGCTGTGTGCACAAGACAGAACATACCACGGCTTTTGATATACCAGACATAATACACTGGTTGGTTATAGCTTAATAGGCCACCGACGGGGATCGATCCTAGATCGACCACTGTATTTACCCATTTGGTCATTAAAAAGCCCTGTAAGAAGGCTAGTAGAGAAAAATGTTTTAAAAATCCAGTTATTTCCCTTTGGTCAACACTACTTGTTAAACCCACGGATGTGCGCGTGTCGCCGACTAACACTAATGGATTAATCACGTGTGACATATTGTCCGTCTTTCTCTCTCTCTCTCTCTCTCTCTCTCTCTCTCTCTCTCTCTCTCTCTCTCTCTCTCTCTCTCTCTCTCTCAACCATTGCGGTTTTTGTTTTGTTTCCTCTATAACTAGATTTGTGATTTAATATTTCTGCAGTTAAAAGAGCATAGGTTAGGTTGGAGGGTTCTTTCTTCATAGCAATGGGCTGGGGGTGTTTCACACACACACACACACACACACACACACACACACACACACACACACACACACACACACACAAACGTTTGTATATAATTATAAAATATAAGGGGTATGAGATTGTATATATAAAAGATCCCTTGCTACTTATGGAAAAAATGTAGCGGGTTTCCTCTCTAAAACTGTCAAAATTATGTTTTTCATCCAGTAACCGATGATTCATAAATCAATGTCCTCTAGTGATGTCGCTAAACACAAACAAACTTTGACGGTCCGTGTGTATACCATAACAAATTTATTCTGCTACTTAAGACGGGCACGCGTCGGTATGTCTTTTGCAGTTCACCTGGTTTCATAAACACTCGGAGAGGCGTAATAAAATGCCTTTGTATGAGGGCCGATGAAGAGGTCTGATAAAGTACTCCTCTATTATAAAGCGAATGAATGAATGGCTGAATGACGACAACAAAGAAAACGTCGACAATGTGCTAAAGAAATACAAATGAATCAAAATCATCACACACGCACTTTGTCTAGCGACATGAAAGCCTCACTTTAGACCAAACAGTCAGCAAACAGCTACAGTCCTTCCCCATGAGACATATTTTAACAGCTATTATTTTGGGTGTCTAGAATAAAACACTGTGAAAAAACATTCACGTCTATGTCCACTGTGAATACAAAAATACAACAACACAATAGACGTTATACAATGAAGCCAAAACCAACGTCAGACTTACACTTGGCCTATACATATTGTTAATATTAATTGTTGTTGTTTGTTTGCTTTTATTTGTTTGCCGACAACAGTTTGTTTGGTAATATGCAATACATTGAATTGAATACACCATGATCGCACACCTGCACCAAGGTCATTGTCTCCTACACAAAGGCCATTGTTTCCTACCGAGACCATACACCTGCACCTCCCTATACAAAGGCCATTGTTTCCTATACAAAAGCCATTGTGTCATTGCTTCCTACACAAAGACCATTGTGTCATTGTTTCCTACACAAAAGCCATTGTTTTCCTACCCAGGCCATACACCTGCACCCCACCTCTACAAAGGCCATTGTTTCCCACACAAAAGACCATTGTGTCATTGTTTCCCACACAAAAGACCATTGTGTCATTGTTTCCTTGACCATTGTTTCCTACCGAGGTCACACACCTGCACCCACCTATACAAAGGCCATTGTTTCCTACACAAAGCCCATTGTCTCCTACCAAGGTCACGTGATCACGGGAAAGTAGGTCATGACCCCATACAGGCCTGGATACTACTCGTGGACACAATCTAATTAATATTAGCTCCACTATTACATGTGGATCTAACAGCAGACAGTTGGAGCTGTGTCCACCAATCAAAACCTTACTTGCAGAATCATGCCAGCGATTTGAAAATAGTTTGAAAACATTCCGAATTATCCTGAGGGTATACGACATGTTTCGTGTGAATTACGAATGCCTTAAAATATATTTTATTTTATAAAATAAATAATTTGTAATGTACAACTGAAGACTGATAACCCATCCGTACGTATTGGTATGGTTCGCTGTACAGTGGCCACTAAAATAGACTCGCCCGGTATTTTTAGAATTTGTATGCTCCCAAATAACGTTATAAAAGGCAAAGTGTGATTGGTCGATATTTAAATTATTATTTACAGGCGAAATGTTACCTGCACATGGGAGTCTACACAGTGCTGTTAGCAATCTGATTAAAATTGGTTCTACTGGTCTAAATAAGGCATTCGTGGACATTTTCTTAATTGCGAGTATATAAACCAGGTCGACCCCCCCCCCCCCCCCCCCCCCCCCCCCCCCCCCCCCCCCCCCCCCCCCGAAAACCCACAGCTACCCCATCCGCTCAAGGTATGGTATTTTTCCAATACATTTTCTGGGGTAAGCATGTTTCGACCCCCATAAACGTCGCTCGCCCTCGGCCCACACCGAGACACCTCCTTGCTAAAATCCCTGTATACGCGTCTGTATATATGCAATATATTTTTGTTACATGTATGTTCAAAATCAGGAATGATTAAAACAGTATCAACAAAACAATATTAAATTCAAAATTACAGAAGGAAGGAAATGTTTTATTTAACGACGCACTCAGCATATTTTATTTACAGTTATTATGGCGTCAGACATATGGTTTAGGACCACACAGATATTGAGAGAGAAAACCCGCTGTTGACACTTCATGGGCTATTCTTTTCGATTAGCAGCAAAGGATCTTTTATATGCACCATCCCACAGACAGTATAGTACCACGGCTTTTCTTACACCAGTTGTGGAGCACTGGCTGGAACGAGAAATAGTCCAATGGGTCCACCGACGGGGATCGATCCTAGACTGACCGCGCATCTAGCGAACGCTTTACCACTGGGCTATTTCTCGTTCCAGCCAATGCACCACGACTGGTATATTAAAGGCCGTGGTATGTGCTATCCTGTCTGTGGGATGGTGCATTATAAAAGATCCGTTGCTACTAATGAAAACAAAATATAGCGGGTTTCCTCTCTAAGACTATGTCAAAAAGTACCAAATGATTGACATCCACTAGCCGATCAATGTGTTCTAGTGCCGCAGGGCTGCAGAAAGTACTCGCCCGCTCGCCAAATGCGAGTAAAATGTCTTACGGACGACTTAATAAACGCAACTACCAGCCCGATTGTCTATCTTTTTTATTTCCTTTGCCACGTGATGTTGATCACTTGCAAGTCCTCTTAATAATGTTTTGTCAATATATTTACATATATCAATTGAATTGAAGACACTGTATATTTATAATAGTGTTAATAAATTATAATATATTGTTCTGTAGACTGGGGGACTGATTAGTAGACATTCTGGCGGGCTAGTACATTTTAGTTGGTACTGGTCCGGCGGGCTAGTTTAATATTTTCCATTTCTGCACCCCTGAGTGTTGTCGTTAAACAAAACAAGTTTTAACTTTAATAATGGAGCTTAATTCAAGTTGCACATTTCCCATACGTATGACCACACGTAACACGTAACGTAACTCTTATCAATGACCTTAGACCCAAAACACAGGATTGGCGTATCAGCTAAATTGTCACATAAGTGACATGTTTTCGTTGGATATTAAAAAAACAAAAACATACAGGGGCAGGTCTATCATTGTTTAAGGGGAGGGAGTCCACAAAATTCTTTAAAGGGCAAGTTTCAGTTTGCTGAATGCAAAGGAGACAAATGTATGTTTACTATTTATAATTCCAAATAAAACTGTGTTCCTATTCAACTGGGTATAATTACCTTTTTGTAATAACCGTTTTTCTATAATACTCCAGAGTTCAACGACTTTAGGACAGTCATAAAATAGATGCTGCAGTGTTTCTGGTCCATGTGAACAAAAGTTACATATACTAGAATCAATCAGTTTTATTTTAAGTAAAAAGGTATTTGTTGGTATAATTCTATGTAAAATCTGGTATTGAAACCACAACAGCGTTAGGTCTTTTAAAGAGTAAAATGGTAAACTATAATATTTCGCCCATAATGAAGAGGTAAAATCACACCCTTCCGCTGAATATTTCATTTCTGATGTAGGAACTATAGATAATTTATTTAGTAGTTTGTGAAAGATTTTACTTCCCAATTGGTCTTTTAGAAAGAATTTAATTTTCGATGAAAATATTGGATTTTTGCCTAAATTGAATGTTTGGTTATTTGTATTTATTTTATCACGCATAAAGGATTTGACAGCCGATAATAACGAGGTATATTCTAAAATATTTGACCTTATGTTATATTTTGCTTTGAAGGTATAAAAGTTCATGTATCGTCCTTCGTCATCTAATAAATCTTGTATAAATAATATACCTTTTTCAATGTAGTGTTTATAAAATATAGGGTTTTTTTGTCTATTAATATGTTATTATTATACCAAATATTAGAACTTAACAAATCATCATTATTAAAGCCGCGTTTTTGTTGAAGTATTAGCTTGCTATTTAATACATCTTTCCAAAACAAATTATGTATGTTCCTTTTCTTAAGTTGAATAAAATTATCCCCATGTATTATTAATTGTTTAGTTGTTAAGCCTGTTACAGATTGAAAGAGAGCTGTCCAATTGGATCGTGATAGAAATAATCTTCTTATCCAAGTCAATTTTAGTGCTGTTGTAAAATTCACAACGTCTAACATTTTAATACCCCCAAACTGGTAATCTTGTATTAAAACTTCACGTTTGATTTTATCTGGTTTATTTTGCCATATAAAATTAAAAATAATTTTGTTTATTTCTTTTAACAATTTAAAGTGATGGATTTGGTAATGAAATTAATAAATGTGTTATTTTGGAAATTATGAGAGTTTTTACAACAATTTTGCCCATAACTGTAAGTTTTCTCGTTAACCACTGTTTTATCGTGTTTTTTTATTTCAAGTATTTTTGGTTCAATATTTTGCTAAATCGTTTCGTCCAAGTTAAGCGAAAATTTTACACCTAATAAAGTGAAGTGTTCTTCTCTCCATTGTAGCTTCCACTTTGCTGGATGGAAAACCTCCTTTGAATTTTTTTTTACTTCCTATCCATATAATTTCAAGCCAGAAACGTCTGCATATATATCTAATATTTTTAATGTACTGTCCAGGGATTCAGGTGATCCATCTAAAATAAAGGTTGTATCATCTGCATATTGAGATATAATATAACTTTCCCCATCTATATCTATACCTTTAACGTCTTTAGAGTTACTAATTAGTATTGCTAATGTTTCGGAGCATATTATGAAGATATAAGGGGATAGCGGATCACCTTGTCTGCATCCTCTTTCTAGATTAAAACTCTGTGATAAAAATCCATTTTGTAATATTCTGGACACTGAGTTATTATAAAACGTTTTTATCGAATTTTTTATTGAAGATTTAAAGTTAAAGATATCTAAAGATTGTTCAATAAAACGCCAGGAGACTGATTCAAAAGCTTTCTCGAAATCCACTAATACTAACATCCCTGGTATTTTATGGTATTTCATATATTGCATTATATCATAAATTAATAAAATTTAATAAAACCAGTTTGATCGTTTGCTATAATTTTATCTAATACTTTTTTCAATCTATTCACAATGCACCCAGAAGAAATTTTATATATACAATTTAGCAAAGTAATAGGTCGCCAGTTTTTCAAAAACTGCTTTGGTTTATTGGCTTTTGGTATACAGGTAATGATTCCTAATTTGTGTGTACTAGACATTTCTTTTATACTGTAGCTATAGTTAATAGACCTAATTATAAAATTACCTAAATTTATCCAAAAAAACTTAAAGAATTCTGCCGTAAAACCATCTGAGCCAGGACTTTTATCATTGTTCAACAGAGCTAGTTCTTACCGATCATTGAGAATATGTCGGAGTGGTAGACTGATCCTTCCTTCTCTGATCTTGCCACGTCTTCGCGGTATAGAACCCTCGACCTGGACAAAGCGAAGTAGGCTCCAAACGCGTGCACAGCCTGAAACACGCATTATTACAGGGGTGGAAACTCATCAGAAAAATGTGATGGCCCAGAACAAAATATCTGGGCCACTAAAGTTTCATTTTCAGTGGCCCAGACATGCTTTAGGTAGTCCAAACACTAAATATTAATATTTCAGATTTGTTTTAAATAACTGAAAAAAGTTTAATTACTTTCTTCTTCTTTTTATAAAAGTAAGCCCGGGCCCCTCCCCCCTCCCCCCAAATTTTGCGATAGTTATAATTTTATTATATATATTTTGTGACAAATGGCCGCCATTTTGTTTTCCGCCATCTTGTTTTTCAACATTTTGACCATAACACTAAATTTTCTGATTTTCAACATAGACTTGTATAACATAAATGTGTTAACTTATATGTTAATGTCAAAACAAGTCCTATATAGATCGTTGCAATCATAGTTACATACTTTCCCCGCCATTTTGTTTTCGGTCATTTCGAACCGTAAAACGTAATTTCTAAGAAAGTAAAAAAAGTAAAGTTTGTTTTATTTAACGACGCCACTAGAGCACATTGATTTTTTATCTTATCATCGGCTATTGGACGTCAAACATAGGTCATATTGACACTGTTTTTTAGAGGAAACCCGCTGTCGCCACATGCAGCAAGGGATCTTTTATTTCTGCTTCCTACAGGCAGGATAGCACAAAACATGGCCTTTTTTTAACCAGTTATGGATCACTGGTCGGTGCAAGTGGTTTACATCTACCCATTGAGCATTGCGGAGCACTCAGGGTTTGGAGTCGGTATCTGGATTAAAAATCCCATGCCTCGACTGGGATCCGAACCCAATACCTACCAGCTTGTAGACCGATGGCCTAAACACGACGCCATCGAGGCCAGTTAATTTCTAAGATGCACAACATATATTGTTTTTAGATTCAGCATCCCCAAATTAGGTTAAAAATCTATCCTGTACCAAATCCTAAAAACAACGATGCCCGTACATGTGACATTTCAGGGAAATGGGACCGGACTATATAAGGTTGCAAACGAATCACTTCCCTGCGTCTATTCTTCCTCTATCTCTCGCCCTGTCTCTCCTTGTCTCCCCTCCCTACTTCGCCCCCCCCCCCCCCACCCCTTTCCTCGCCCATCTCTTCGCCCTCTCTTGACCCCTCTTTCTCTCTAATTTGTACCTGGAATATTGTAACACCGATGTATTCGTTGAAGGAGAAGAGAATGATTTCTATGATGGTGACGATAACTAGTTTCATTTTCAGTGGCCCAGACATGCTTTAGGTAGTCCAAACACTAGATATTAATATTTCAGATTTGTTTTAAATAACTGAAAAAAGTTTAATTACTTTCTTCTTCTTTTTATAAAAGTAAGCCCGGGCCCCTGCCCCCTCCCCCCGAATTTTGCGATAGTTATAATTTTATTATATACATTTTGTGACAAATGGCCGCCATTTTGTTTTCCGCCATCTTGTTTTTCAACATTTTGACCATAACACTAAATTTTCTGATTTTCAACATAGACTTGTATAACATAAATGTGTTAACTTATATGTTAATGTCAAAACAAGTCCTATATAGATCGTTGCAATAATAGTTACATACTTTCCCCGCCATTTTGTTTTCGGTCATTTTGAACCGTAAAACGTAATTTCTAAGAAAGTAAAAAAAGTAAAGTTTGTTTTATTTAACGACGCCACTAGAACACATTGATTTTTTTTTATCTTATCATCGGCTATTGGACGTCAAACATAGGTCATACTGACACTGTTTTTTAGAGGAAACCCGCTTTCGCCACATGCAGCAAGGGATCTTTTATTTGTGCTTCCTACAGGCAGGATAGCACAAAACATGGCCTTTTTTTAACCAGTTATGGATCACTGGTCGGTGCAAGTGGTTTACACCTACCCATTGAGCATTGCGGAGCACTCAGGGTTTGGAGTCGGTATCTGGATTAAAAATCCCATGCCTCGACTGGGATCCGAACCCAATACCTACCAGCCTGTAGACCGATGGCCTAAACACGACGCCACCGAGGCCAGTTAATTTCTAAGATGCACAACATATATTGTTTTTAGATTCAGCATCCCCAAATTAGGTTAAAAATCTATCCTGTACCAAATCCTAAAAACAACGATGCCCGTACATGTGACATTTCAGGGAAATGGGACCGGACTATATAAGGTAGCAAACGAATCACTTCCCTGCGTCTATTCTTCCTCTATCTCTCGCCCTGTCTCTCCTTGTCTCCCCTCCCTACTTCGCCCCCCCCCCCCTCCCTTTCCTCGCCCATCTCTTCGCCCTCTCTTGACCCCTCTTTCTCTCTAATTTGTACCTGGAACATTCGTTGAAGGAGAAGAGGATGATTTCTATAATGGTGAGGATAACTAGTTGGGTGGGGCTAGTTTTGCCCAGCAGCGCGCCGTATGTGATGAGGACCGCGGCGGAAGCGAAGTCGGCAGTCAACATGCTGAAAACACGAATACATGTACGAATACGAATACGTTTATATTTTTGATAGACGACCATTTCTCAGCGTGTTCCACACACACGCACGCACACACACACACACACACACACACACACACACACACACAGAGAGAGAGAGAGAGAGAGAGAGAGAGAGAGAGAGAGAGAGAGTAAGTAAAGTTTGTTTTATTTAACGACGCCATTAGAGCAAATTGATTATTTATCTTATCATCGGCTATTGGACGTCAAACATATGATCATTCTCACACTGTTTATTAGAGGAAACCCGCTCTCGCCAGGCAGCAGGGGATCTTTTATTTGCGCTTCCCACAGGCAGGATAGCACAAACCATGGCCTTTGTTGAACCAGTTATGGATCACTGGTCGGTGCAAGTGGTTTACACCTACTCATGGAGCCTTGCGGAGCACTCACTCAGGGTTTGGAGTCAGTATCTGGATTACAAATACCATGCCTCAGCTGGGATCCGAACCCAGTACCTAACAACGAGTGAGAGAGAGAGAGAGAGAGAGAGAGAGAGAGAGAGAGAGAGAGAGAGAGAGAGAGAGAGAGAGAGAGAGAGAGAGTGAGAGAGAGGAGACTGAGAAAGAAAGAAAGAGAGAAATACGGAGATATAGAGAGTTAGAGAGAAAGAAAGAGAGATACGGATATATAGAGTAAGCGAGAAAGAGACAGAGCGAGTGGATGATAATATACATGTGAGTGAATGGCGGTGACGCATGCAACATTTTGTTCAATATCGCGTCGCGATTCGCCACGAGTGTTTATGAGATCGCTACACAATTTTACAACGTTAAACAGTTACAGTAGTTGCTAGTTACGATTTTTAAAACAAAACGTCCCCTGTGACGTACCTGGTGATGCCGATATGCACGGTTCCGCCGTGGCCGTGGAAGAAGCCGCCGACTAACGTGGCCCACTGGATGACGGCGGCGGCCAGAAAGAGGTTGAGGCCGACAGCGCTGAAGCCGTAACGCTTGAGGAACGTCATGAGGAAACCGAACCCGATAAAGATCATCACTTGAACATCCTGGAACACTGGCGACAAAAAGGATAGGAATGTTGGACAGCACCCCATCACATTCATATATATATATATATATAGATTGATAGATAGATAGATAGATAGATAGTCTAATCGATTTCCATCGTGTATTTTGTCATTGGTTGTATGGCATTGGTGACCTGATTGTCACCTAGGAGCAGCCAGTCGTATGTCTTGAAATTGTCAACACACGTACATGTGTTAACAACCATATGTAACCAAAAATAACGCATGGTGTTCTCACCAACGGGTGTGTAAACAAAATAATATCACGGCTAAACATAATTATTAAAATATATATTTCTGTTAAATTATGCTACCAACATTAATGTTAAAAATTGACAGCAAGAACGATGGGCCATGAAGATGTGGAATAGTACCATGTGACACGGTCGATCGCTCGATCAGAGGTCATGACCTCTCAAAAGACGTATTCCACAATGTGAAGAGACGATAAATATCACATGGGGTATCTCTTAAAAAAATACATTGTGTATTTCGTCATCATTGAAACCATTTTTTAATGTTTTTGAAACTTGTGGCATGGCTGAATCTTTTTTCTCTTTTTTTAAATAAATACAAATATCAGATCACAAGTGAGCTCCGTGGTCTAGTGGATAAGCTGCTGTACAATCAAGCTGACGACAGTGGTTCAAATCCCGTCAAAGCTGGCTCACACATTCATTCAACTTTCTCATCTATCACCCTCTGTCTATCACTCTGATTATCTTAATTTAAAAAAAAAAAAAAAATTATCCCACGATTTTAATCTGTTTCGATCCTTTGTGTCAGTTTCCTCCGACTTTGTCTTCTGAGCTTTCCACACCATCGCCTACCTGTCTCAACTTCCTCCACGGGTGCCGTCTCTGTGTATTTCCCTGCACCCACCTGGTATCCTCGTCCTCTGCCGCTAATAAAGCTGGTATGACCCACGGCACAAACTGATGACCGCCGGTAGTAGGGGTGCATAGTAGGTGGTTACAAGTCCCTCTTAACAATGCCAGAAGTAACTACTGAACACTCCCTAAAGTGGTCAGACTAAGCCCACAGCTAAACGCTGATGGGGAATGGCAGGCGTGTAGCACTCATAGCCACAAGAGACCAGCACCTGTCGCGGTTGGAGAGACCACGACTTGAAGGTCGTGGAGGTGGACAGCGAATTTCTGTTATAGGATAAATAGAATTCGCTACTCGTGTTTTTTAATATGTAAAATATCAACCTCGTCTAATTAATCGGTATTTGTCTCGGCAAAGCCTCGACAAATACCGATTAACATAGACTCGGTTGATATTTTCCATATTAAAAAGTACTCGTGACGCATCCTCTCTCTCTCTCTCTCTCTCTCTCTCTCTCTCTCTCTCTCTCTCTCTCTCTCTCTCTCTATA
>NC_054710.1:6010489-6088339 GCF_016097555.1 Gigantopelta aegis
TTTTATCAATATCATATGTTCCTGTCAGCGTGTTGATTGTACACATCTCCTACCAATACCCAAACTCGTGTCTATTATGTGCATTTACTGTGTGCGTGCGTGTCACTTACAGCTTTAAAAACTTCAGAAATGCAATTTAAGATATACAATGCTAATTGTTTGCATTACATTAATGTACTACAATGTCCTATGTCCGTCCATTTTGGTCCTTTTCGGTCAATGTTGCTCCGTTTTGTTCCCTTTCGGTGTTTCGTCGGTCCTTTTCGGTGTTTCGTCGGTCCTTTTCGGTGTTTCCTCGGACCTTGATGTGACAACATAATTCAAAGTGTTATTCCTACAGTGCAACCTGGAAAATATAGTTTTACAAGTGTTGTAATAATGAAAGAAAATACTATCACACTCCTAGATAGATTAGAAAATGTGCAAAAATTTCTCTTGTAGTAGGTATATACTTCAAATACCCTTTACTTCAGAAACCTCAGTGAATATATGGACAAGATTTAATGAATAGACATACAACTATCATTACCAAGCTTATATGTGTGTATAAATAAAGAAAATAATGCAAAATGGCGACAGAGAACTCACTTCTGTATATTTTAATGTTTTTGCCAAACTCACAAAAACAATTGTTAAAAATTCCATATTTACCTAAAAGTAAAACCTGGAAAGTAAATTAAAATTACAACCGAAATCAGGTTATTTAATACTAATTCCAGAGGCAATTGCATTCAAATAAACATTGTTAATAGAGATACAAGAAATTAACCGAATATCAGCTAACATTATTTTTTAAAAACAAATAAATTATTACTAATAGTTTATTTCATTTTGCCTAGACTTATTATCCAAAATAAGATTAGTGTTATATGACATGTCCATCACCTTGGATAAATAAGCTTTCAAATACTATAAGTAAAAGAATATGGGCCAAAATCTCCAATTCATCAATACGTACCTTTTTCAAGCTCTGTTCTCAGCAGTGCACAGTAAATGAATGCCAAGGTCAAGGACATCCAGAACTCCCATACCTGAGTGCAACCTAACTAAGCAATTATTACTGTCAAACCAAAGTAAATGGCACACAATAAAAAATTCTGATAATATTGTGAATATATGCTATAGGTTTTAATAGACCAAATCAATAACATTTGCCAATACTTTTTTGCTGAAAATAGCAGTTCCATTTTGGGGGTACCCCATATTAGTTTCAACCTCTGGTATATACTGCATAACAATGTATAACAAATAAAAGTCTATTTATGTATTGTCGATGGACAATAGTATTTGCTCAAATAATCATTGTCACATATTATTACCAATCACACACACAGTTATTTTTACTCCGTGAATATTTGATGGTGCACCTCGAACTTTGTCACGGAACTCTCTTTTTTGGTATAATGCAACCTATATATACACAAAAAAAATAGTATTTTTTAAAACGTGTCCAATTGGGTGTTTGTATGACTATCAGGATATTCTGTGTTCTGATATGATTATAATTGAGAGTGTTGTTCCTACAGTGCAACCTGATTTAATGTACACCTCATTAAGCATCAGTGTTATGCAAAGTTGTATACAAATGGAATGTATCATATTTAACACAAATAATAAATACAAATACTACTCTTGAAGATACATACTATGGGTTCGTTGTGTACTCTCAGTTATACATGCAGTGCATGCATAGTGACAGTCTCTCATTTCCAATAAATCGTTCCCTAAAAAAACTCATTTACTGTAGTGACCCCATGTTTACCCCATGTTTACAGATATGTATCATATCTAAAGTTATCATCCGGTTTTGCATTTGTATTTTTTTTTTTCATAAGAAAAGCACATTCAAAGCACCAAAAGTGTGCAAAAGTAATTTTTCTTCAATTATTTTCTGTTTTAACTGAATATAATATGTATATTGGATGCATTACTACAATAAGTAATGTCACAAGTCAGTTACATAGTAATATTGGAAAATATAGTTTTACAAGTGTGGTGATAATGAAAGAAAATACTAACACACTCCTACGTAGATTAGCAAATGTACCATCATTTCTCTTGTAGTTGGTATATACTTTAAATACCCTTTACTCTAGAAAACTCATTGAATATATGGACAAGATTTAATGAATAGACATAAAACTCTCATTACCAAGCTTATATTTGTGTACAAATAAAGAAAACAAAAAGCAAAATGGTACACAAAACCCACTTCTGTATATTTTAATGTTTTTGCCAAACTCACAAAACCAATTATAAAAGATTCCATATTTGCCTAAAACGTAATCCACCAACCTAACAAAGTGAATTAAAATTACAGCAGAAATCTGGTTCTTTAAATATAGTCATTCCAGAGTCAATTGCTTACAACTAAACAGTGTTAATGGAGATCTAAGAGATTAACCTAATATCAGCTAACATTATTTTTAAATAAAAATAAATTATTACTAATAGCTTATTTCATCTTACCTAGACTTATTATTCTGAATAAGATTAGTCTTATATGACATGTTCATCACTTTGGATAAATAAGCTTTCAAATATTTTAAGTAAAAACATATGGGCCAAACTCTCCAATTCATCAATACAGACTTTTTTCAAACTCTGTTCTCAGCAGTACACAGTAAATGAATGCCAAGGTCAAGGTCATTAAGAACTCCCATGCCTGAGTGCAACCTAATTATGCAATTAGTACTGTCAAATCAAAGTAATGGCACACAATAAAAAAATTCTCATAATATTGTGAATATATGCTATAGGTTTTAATAAACCAAATCAATAACGTTTGCCAATAATGTTAACGTTTATTAATAAAACTGATATTAGGAGCGTATCAATACACCCAGGAAGTACAGCATTAAAAAGTGTGGCACCTCGCATCTTATCTACCTAAACATTATTGGGGTCACATCCAATTTAAGCGATATAATTAATGCTTTTAATAGCAACCTCATTTTTGCTGAAAATTGCAGTTCCATTTTGGGGGTACCCCACATTAGTTTCAACCTATGGTATATACTGCATAACAACTGTATAACAAATGAAAGAGTATTTATTTATTGTCAGTGGACAATAGTATTTCCACAAATAATCATTGTCACATATATTGTTCTTTAATTATTTTCTGTTTTAACTGAATATAATATATTTATATTGGATGCATTACTACAATATGTAATGTAACAAGTCATTTACTTAGTTCTATTGGAAAATATAGCTTTACAAGTGTGGTAATCATGAACGAAAATTGCTTTCGTACCTTGAATTTTGACACAGAACTCTTTTCTTTCGTACCATGCAACGCAGACTGGTTTTTGCGCCTGACGGTATATCAAATGGCCACGTCGGGAACCAATCAAATAGTTCACAAGCGTTAGCGAAACGTTTGCTGGCTGAACTTCAACCATAGTTGAGTTCAGCAAGACCGATCAGAAAAACGTCCGCTAGACTAGTTTATGCGCTTAAGAGTAAACCAAATGGCCACGTCGGGAACCAATCAAATAGTTCTCGAACGTTAGCGAAACGTTTGCTAGCTGAACTTGGGACTGGGCCGAGTTCAGCCAGACCGAGCGGACAAACCAGGAAAGATTCTGTTCAGTATCGGGGGACCGCTCTATAGTCCAACGGTTCAATGGTATAGATTCTTTGGACATCCGTACATTTATTACACACATTACTGAAAACAAAAATGGACACGTGCTAACCCATGGGCCACCCTTATTATTTGTATGCAATAAAGACATTAAATTTTATAAAATGGTAGTACACGAAATTATCTGGAGGTTTCAGCGGCAGCAGCAACACGCAGAGCAAATCCTCCAAACCTTCGCAGGAAAACGTGGCGACAATCGAAGATAGTGTAGCGTACCTCAAACAGTCTTACAATAATGGGGGACGTACGTTACCTATGCTGTTCGAGGATATGTTTGAAGCTTGCGTGTGGGGTGGTGCATATAAAACATTGGGCTAATCGAAAAGAGTAGCCCAGGGAGTTTCCTGTATCAATATCTGTGTGGTCCTTAACGATATGTCCGACGCCATACAACTGTAAACAAAACAATGTGTTGAGTGCGTCGTTAAATAAAACATCTTCCTTCCCTATTGACAGTCTCAAAAACAATGTGTTGAGTGCGTCGTTAAATAAAACATGTCCTTCCTTCCTTCCCTATTGACAGTCTCAAAAACAATGTGGTTGACCCTACATGGCATTGTGGTCCCCCATCAATATAAAATCCTGGCTACACCAGTGGGAGCGAACGTGAGGTAAAAGTAAAGTTTGTTTTATTTAACGACGCTACTAGAGAACATTGATTTTTTATCTTATCATCGGCCATTGGACGCCAACCATATGGTCATTCTGACACTGTTTTTTAGAGGAAACCCGCTGTCGCCACATACGCTACTCTTTTATGACATGTAGCAAGGGATCTTTTATTTGTGCTTCCCACAGACAGGATAGCACACACCATGGCCTTTGTTGAATCAGTTATGGATCACTGGTCGGTGCAAGTGGTTCATACCTACTTATTGAGTCTTGTGGAGCACTCACTTAGGGTTTGGAGTCAGTATCTGGATTAAAAATCCCATGCCTCGACTGGGATCCGAGCCCAGTACCTACCAGCCTGTAGACCGATGGCCTAACCACGACGCCACCGAGGCCGGTCCCGAACGTGAGGTGAATACAAATGTAAACGAAATGTCTAACTGACACGAGGACTGGAGACTGTAGAATTTTTTTCTTAGATATCTTTGTATTTAAAATACAGTTTAAAGATTAATAAAAACGAATTTGGCACCAAGTTACATACGGCGCTCGCGTTTACGTAACGTACACTTGACCTGTACATCATCTGACAATAGAAATCGACGTGTGTAGTCTTAATCTCAGTGGATAGTTTGGATTGATAAATGTAAGAAACCAATCAGATGTCTTTAAGTTGATATCCAACATGTATCATATCGTCGTGTCATAACATATATCTTACACTGTTGCCTTAAACACTTGGTGATTACTGTAAAGAATTCACGTTTGCTTAGTGCATTTGACACTGTTCTATTAAACCTTCGGACCATTGAACCTTCGGACTTTAGAACCTTCGGACTATAGAGCTGTAACCCAGTATCGCTACAAAAGTTTCGGAGATCGATACACAATGTTAAAACATTAAACAGTAGTTGCTAATCAATTTTTAGATGAATAGAAATATGGCTGATCAAAATTTTAAAAACGAAAATAAAAAAAAGAAGATTTTGAAAACAAAATGTTTCCTGCAAACGTCCGTTAGACTGGTTTATGCGCTTTACGGAATCGCCACGTTGGGAACCAATCAAATAGTTCGCGAGCGTTAGCGAAACGTTTGCTGACTGAAATTGGGGCCACTGTTCGTGAAAAGTTCGTTGCTGTTCTCAGCTGTTAATAGCCGTGTCCATTTGAAAACTCTTAGACGTGTAAATGTTGCCCTATTTTATAATAAATGTTGTTCTTAAAGGGACATTCCTGAGTTTGCTGCACTTTTTAAGATGTTATCGACTAACAAAGACTTTGCAACGATTGTAATTACATACCAAATATATCTTTCTGCATAAAATATTAGTGGCTGTATATTAAACGTGTTTCTGATCGTTCTAATATTTTTACTAGGTTAAATTTCATTTTATTTCCTAAAATATTATTTTTTCGTACGTACGAAATTATTTGAAGACACAATCCAGTTTGGGCTTCCTAAAATTATTCAGACGACCAGAAACACATTGAATATACAGATGCTGATATTCTAAACAAGAAAATATATTTAATATGTAAGTTTAATCGTAGAAATATTTTATTAGTCGGAAACATCTTACAATGCAGCAAACTCAGGAATGTCCCTTTAAATAATGATTATATCGTTGACTTGTTTCTTGTAACAAAGTGTACATTGTTTTGTGATCTTTCAATATTTCTGTCACAATTGACGCCTAGCGCTAGGATCAGTCAATCAACATTCACGACGAATTTGGCTAACTTGATTGTTGCTTTTGGGTTTTTGTTTTATTTTTTGTTTGGGGTTTTTTGCTTTCTTTTTGTGCGTTTTTTTTTTTGTTTGGGGGGGGGGGGGGGGGGGTTTTTTGTTTTTTTAAATTATATAAAACAAATTTTCAAATTCCATATAGTCTTTCAAAATCTCAATCGTTCCTCTATGTTTTGTACATTTTTACCCTGGTATTTCGGAGTGTGTTACCAGGGAAGACGTGCTTGAACTTTCAGTGAGTGTAAGAACGTATGAGATTGTTGATCGATTAATCGATTATTCGATGGATCAATCGATTGCTTGCATGATTAAGAATTGTCGAACGTTATAAATGTAAAATAGTTTATTTTGCAAGAAAATAATTCTTCATTTCACACTCAATACAGTCAAAATTCTGATTAACTATATTTTAGTAAACAATTGTAAATATGCAGATAACGTGCCGAATTTACAAAGCCTTTTTATGTCTTACACGTGTGTAACTATATAAATTAACAATGCTTTAACACCAACGTTTAAAGGGACATTCCTGAGTTTGCTGCAATTTTTAAGATGTTATCGACTAACAGAGACTTTTAACGATTGTAATTACATATCAAATTTATTTTTCTGCATAAAATATTAGTGGCTGTAGAGTAAACGTGTTTCTGATCGTTCTAATATTTGTACTAGGTTAAAATTAATTTTATTGCCTAAAATATTTGTTTTCGTACTTACGAAATTATTTGAAGACAAAATCCAGTTTGGGCTTCTTACAAATATTAAGACGACCAGAAACACATTGAATATACAGACACTGATATTTTAACAACAAAATATATTTAATATGTAAGTTTAATCGTAGAAATATTTTATTTTTCGGAAACATCTTACAATGCAGCAAACTCAGGAATGTCCCTTTAAGAGAAATAGGATTCGTAAATTCGGCCCGTAACATAGTTTACCTGTACAGTAAACATACATGTAATGCTATAATAATAATGCTAAACAGTAAAGCAGTTTTAGTATTCTATAAATCGGTATAAGGATATAATATAGTAAACAATAAACGTACTAAGCTTGGATAAAGTCATAACGACATCGCTATAGTCTGTCTCATCTTCCGATAGAAATGCTTTTTTGTAAATAATTTCGGTTTGGTAAAAGTGTTCTGGAAATAACAAAACAAAAACTACCTTTTTTGTGTGCAATTAAAAAAAAATATTCGGTTCATAAATAAATGAAACTAACACAAACCATAGTGAAAAAAACGACGCTTACAGCGTTATGGCCGCCATTTTGTTATATGGACTGGTATAGACTTGCTATATCAGTTAACTCTTGATTACTTTTTGCTCCCTCTGTAAAGAAATTAATCAAATAGAGTTATCTCGTATCAAGACTACCAGTCCATAAACCAAAATGGCGACCATAACGCTGTAGCCTACGCATGATTTTCTTACTATAGAATTTTATAGGAGGATGGGACGGACTATAGATAAGATTGATTTATTAAACATTGGCAGTTGAACGTCAAACCTTTGGTTGTACAGCCATATATAGTCTCAAAGATTCCATTTCACCAAATCAATTCCTTTTGCCGATAATGTTAACGTTTAATAACAAAATAACAGCCCCGGGCAGTACACCGATGGGATGGCACCTCACATTTAATCTGCATGCAAAACAATGGAGGGGGGTCACATACCATTTAAGACTTTTTTTTCTTTTTTCTTTTTTTAATGATCAAACCTCGTTTTTGATGAAAATCTCATTTCCATTTTTGGGGGTACCCTGCACTGGTTTTAGTGTATACTGCATAACAACTGTATATAAAATAACAGTGTATTTATGTATAATGCACCTTTAACTGTCTTATGGCAACATATCCCGAAAAGGACAACCCCTGTTGTCCAGCTCTTTCTCCCAGGACATTGGTTTAAACAAACACACCCACTAAACCTGGCCGGTGTACACCCATTTTACACAAAAAGCACTACTTTTGCATGGGCCAGAATTACCAACAAAAAGTCTTCAATGTCACTCAACACATTTCATTTACGGTTATATGAGGTCAGACATATGGTTAAGGACCACACAGCTATTGAGAGAGAAAATCCGCTGTCGCCACTTTATGGGCTACACTTTTCATTTACCAGCAAGGGATCTTTTATATGCACCATCCCACAGACGGGGTAGTACTTACTACGGCCTTCGATATACCAGTCGTGGTGCACTGGTTAGAACGAGAAATAGCTCAATAGGCCCACCGACGGGGATCGATCCCACACCGACCGCGTATCGCTATTGGCGCTGATATATTTCTGGATATCCATTGAGCTCATGACTCTATTATAACGTATCTTAGAATCAGTCTTGCACATAAATACGATACTGAATATGCTAATGAAAGATTCAGAATCGCCGTGTATGGACCATTTCTCGTTCCAGTCAGACGTCACAAAGACCGTGTGTCACGGTACATGCTCTTAATTTGTTTCGCCTGTGGCGATTTTAATTGTGTTAGGGTGCCGTGTGCAGTTTATTGCCCGTAGCCCAGGTGGACAACTTGTTACGTAATACTTCTCGCGCGATTCTTGCGTTCCAATATGCACTTAGCCCCGCTGTGGAGGCCATGTGGCGAGTAGTTACGTAATACCTCTGCGAGTGCGGGTTTACAACCGTGTTTTGGCGACGATGGCGTCAGCCAGTCTGACGATCAGAGAGAAATAATACCTACGCTAGTAGAGATGAAATATGAGATGATACGTGAGGTGCCGCCTTGTTCCCCCAGGCCAATTCTGATTTTGGAATAAATAGCTAGGATTTAGAGATATCGAGGAGAACGAATTAGGAAGCTTCCTGGGAACGTTAGTCCGTCTGGACTTTGGTAAATATCATTTCTGCTCTGTGTATAACCTTGATGTGATTGATGTGACTTTAAATATATTAATACTGTATTATACCAATATTCTTTAGACAGTGTCTTCGGTCATCTGACGAAGTAAATCGTAGACTTCTTGTTCTAACATTATATGAGTATTTGGTAATATAAAGCTTAGCCAGTCATCCTAGAAGACCCTAGGTACACTGTAGGTTATTGTCTTTATTGTGATAAGTATTAATTCTGTGTTACAAGGTTACTGAAAGAGTAGTTAGGGTTAATTAAAAATTAACCCGTTAGGAATAGAGCTGTAATTCCTTTATTAATTAAGTTCCCCAAGAAGCGTTCCTAAATTATCACACGTTACTGAACGAGTAGTAAGGGTTAATTAAAAATTAACCAGTTAGGAATGGTGTTGTAATTCCTTTATTAATTAACTTCTCCTGTAAGCGTTTCTCAATTATCACACGTGTGGGTGTGGTGTAACGGTGAAGTGATTCGCATATTGTGTAACTAGACACCTAGAGATTAACTAATTAAGTGATCAGTTCTGGGTTGTTATTATTGTTGTTATTAATTAACTACTACGGCTGTACATTTGTCAGCGTAGATTAATACAGATTCCAAAGTGTATTGTGTTTTTGTTGTGTTTTCTAGAGAACTAACGTGCTATATTATATATACTTTATATAAGATCGTATCTCTGATCATACCTAGAGACGAGCCATACTAGGTTTAACAGCCTGTTACAGAGAGATCTAATAGATATACAGTTAGGAGAGATATTTTGATAATCGTGTTTTACTCAGTTACGGGAATTATAGAATCCCCGTGACACCGTGGTATGTACTATCCTGTCTGTGGGATGCTGCTTGAAAAAGATCCCATGAGGTTAATTGGAAAGAGTAGCCTATTGCGTGGCGGCAACGAGTTTCCTCTCGTTATCGGTCCTTAACTATATGTCCATAACCAAATATAAATATTGGTTATTGGACGAGCGGGAGTTAAAATATTACAAAGCAGGATGGGGAAATAGTTTTTTAAGAGAGAGAGAGAGAGAGAGAGAGAGAGAGAGAGAGAGAGAGTGTAAGTATAAAACAATATCCAAACGAGTGCCATAAATTTCGTGTGATAATTATTTTATTATTCACAATTCATGTTTTATAACAGATGATAAATACGACTGTTAATTACAATTAATGTTAACAACATTCAGCGAAGTCAGTTGCAATTAATGTACAAATATAGCGCGGGTTAAATACACTATTTATGTCACCGTTTATTGTAAACCGTGTGTGTATTAACATGTATATTATAAAGATGATATTATAAAGATGATTTCTCCCAATAGCTGCCAAATTATACTACGTACAGCAATGTCAACATTGTTTCCTTTGCGGTCAAACTACAACAAAGGTCAAGTTTTGAACCGAGGTTAAGGTCACATGATCTACAAGAATAGATAAAATCGCTGGTAACAGTCATAGGCGTACGGGCTCCGTATTTGTAGGGTGCTTGGGGTGGGGGGTGGGGGTGGGGGTAGGCAGGCTGTCTTTTGCCTGAATTAAAAAAAAAAAGCCAGAATCTGGATAACAACATTTATTCATATTAGCATTACTACCAAAGAGCTATATAGGATTGCAAACGAATCGCTATGCATTTTTTGTTTACATGGATTACAACTAATTCGTGGGGTAGAATGATGGAAATACACGGTAAAAAAGGTCTCAGGTTAGCACATTTTGTCCGAATACATGTATAATTTTTGACCGAATTTGAGGTTTTTCTCCAGCACTAGAGGGGCAGTTGCTTCCCCCCCCCCCCCACCCCCGTTTCGTACGCTGGCAAGTCACTGGCATAGGAAGCGGGGGAGGAAGGGGCAAGGGGGCATGTGCCCCACCCCAATGTAGCAACAGCGATGGTTTTTATATATTATTTATACATGTATTTATATATATATATATATACACACACACACACACACACACACACATATATACACATACATACATACGTGTGTGTGCCCCCACCCCACCACTCACTTTCTGGTACCTTCCTACGCCCGTGACAGCTGCCCAATTAATACTACGTAGAGTAATGTCGTTAAACTCGACATTGTTCCCTTTTGTTCAAACTGTCAGGGGCGTATCTAAAGTGGGGAGGGGGAGGCCTAAATCTATATTTTATTTATATATATTTATTTAACTTTATGTTAGAGAATCAGAGGAATATCTTCAGGAATGTTTGTGGCTTTGCCCACATACCATTGCCCCCCCTCCCCCAACCCACTCACCCACCACCCAAAATGGATTTTCTGGATTCACCACTGAAGCTAAATATCAGACGATCCAAAAGAATGAATAAGATCACTGGTAACAGTTTAATACGAAACGTTTTTGTTTTGTTTAACGACAACACTGGAGCACATTGATTTATTTATCATCGGCTATTGGATGTCAAACATTTGGTAATTCTGAAAAATAGTCTTAGAGAGGAAACACGCTACATTTTCTATATTTCTGCAATGGATCTTTTATATGCACCATCCCATAGACGGGGTAGCACATACCACGGCCTTTGATATACCAGTCGTGGCGCACTGGCTGGAGCGAGAAGTAGCCCAATGGGCCCACTGACCGGGATCGATCCCAGACCGACCGTGCATCGAGTGAGCGCTTTACCACTGGGCTACGTCTCGCTTCTTAGTTTAAAACAGCATCAAGTTTAAACTGTTCTTGTGAAAAAAAAGAAAGAGAGAGAAAAAGAATCACATGTTTGTATCGTCGAACTAAAATGTGCCCTGAAAAGGCAGCTTTAAATGTTTTGTTTTAAAACAAAAACATCTTGGTTTCAGGGCAATACCTAGCCAAAACAGCGGGGTGTGTGGGGGGATGGGTGTGTGGATGCCGGGGAAAGGGGGGGGGGGGGGTAACAAAAAAGAGAATAGAATCAGCCCAAAGCGTTACGGTCTTCTCCCAGTAGAATAAAAAATTAAATGTCACTTTAAAAACTATAGCAGTTTTTTTTTTTAACATTTTGTTTTTTGGGGGTGTGTTGGGTGGCAGCTGGTTCTGTCCTCACCACTCTCCCCCGATCCACGGCCCTGGAGTGTCTGTGTGTCTCAGGGCATCGATGCCCCGTCCTTTTCGTGTTTATGCAAAAGAGGTCGCCCACTCTCCTGCAAAACATTTGCCCGTCTGAAAGAAGTTTCCAGTTCCAACATGGCCGCCGGTATGTCCTCCTCGGGTATTTCCCAGGTGGCGCTGTCTTCAAACAGGTTATCGCCCATTGGACGCCCCAAGCCAGGAATGTATTTCAGGATAAAGCCTGAATGAAAAAATAATAAAAATAATTTAAAAAAAAACGTTTCATACTGTTAGTACACCCGTTTGTTTGTTTGTCCATTCCGAGCCAGGCTACAGATTTTCGAAGCTAACTTTGAGCTACGCTATCGTAAAACCGTCGGAAGTTATGACGTCACAACGACGAATGCCATACCCTACGACAGTTTTACTATACCGCAGCGCAAAGATAGCTTCGAAAATCTGTGCCCAGGAATATGAGAAATAGCCCAATGTGCCCACTGACGGGTATCGATCCTACACCGACCGTGCACGAGTCGAGTGTTTTAACACTAAGACTACGTCACGGTCTACCCACTGCCATAATTCTGAGTCTTACCTGAGTCTCACCTGAGACTTACCCGAGTCTTACCTGAGACTTACCTGAGTCTTACCCGAGACTTACCTGAGTCTTACCCGAGACTTACCCGAGTCTTACCTGAGACTTACCTGAGTCTTACCCGAGACTTACCAGATGTGGTGCACCGGCTGAAACAAGAAATAGCCGAAAGGACGAGGTTCGATCCTAAACCGACCGTGCATCAGGCAAGCGTATTACCACTGATCTACGTCTGTGATCCCACCACCAACCCATTCACCCCCACCACCACCCACTTCATCCCACACTCACACCAATTCGAAGACTTACCTGTGAGAACCCCTCCGACTATAGCAATAGCTAGAGTAACCGCCAGCGCCACCAACTGATATCCTGCCTGCCCCATGGCGCTCCGGCCCAGTCCCGGTTCCACGTTCACGTGCGACATGATTTCAGCCAAACCCGTCGAGTTAACTGTCGGGACTCTGGCGGGGAACTGCTCGTATAGGCTAAAAATAGATTTAAAAATTAGTCACAGGCTAAAAATAGATTTAACACTCTGTCACAGGCTAAACATAGATTTAACAATCGTACAGGCTGAGAGTAAATTTAACAATCACACAGGCTTAAAAATAGATTTAACAATCGTACAGGCTAAGAATAGGTTTAACAATCAGCCACAGGCAAAAAACAGATTTAACAGTCGTACATGCTAAAAATAGATTTAACAATCGTACAGGCTGAAAATAGAATTAACACTCAGTCACAGGCTAAAAATAGATTTAACGCTCAATCACAGGCTAAAAATAGATTTACTCAGTGACAGGCTAAGCATAGATTCAACACTCAGTCACAGAGCCTCGACAAATACCGTAAACATAGACTCGGTTGATATTTTCCATATTAAAAAATCCTCTATATATTTCAGAACCAAAGTTAATTGATTTTAAACTTATTTGGAGGGACGCAACTGTGACACTGCCCGTTTAACGCACCTGTATCCATACTGTTCTGTCGAAGCGAGGAAAGCACCGCCGGCGCCGGCGATTCCCGCCATTATTGCCGGCATTCCGTGCAGGTTATGAACGCCACACGTGTCATGTATCTTCAACTTGGCGTTCATCCACGGCTGAAACCACAATTTCGGTTTTGTTTAACGACAACACTTGAGCACATTGATTAATGCATCATCGGCTATTGCATGGATGTCAAACATTTGGTAATTCTGACTCGTAGTCATTAGAGGAAATTCGCTACATTTTTCCTAGCGACCAAATTTAAGGAGTAGAATTTTCTTTGTTAATTATATTAGAGATGCGCATCAAAATTTTAAAGGCCCACTATTTAATTTTTGGATGTAAATTTCAAAATTGTCCGCTTAATTTTTTTCTGTCCCGGGACAAGTCCCTGGCTATCCAGAGACAGGCCCTGGGGCGGACATGCTCGAAACTCTAGTGGTATATGAGCATGTAAAAATCATTTGCACTTGCACTCGCATTTTTCCTAATGCAGCAAGGGATCTTTTATATACATTTTCCCACAGATAGGGGCAGGACACAGCACAGTGATAAACCGCTCGCTTGACGCATAGTCGGTTTGTGATCAATCCTCGTCGGTGGGCCACTGGGCTATTTCTCGTTCCAGCCAGTGCACCACGACTGGTATATAAAAGGCCGTGGCATGCACTATCCTGTATGCGCGATGGTGCATATAAAAGATCCCTAGATACTAATGGAAAAAATATAGCAGGTTTTCTCTCTAAGACTACTAGTATAATTGTCCAAATGACAAACGTTTGACAGCCAATAGCCGATGATGAATTAATCAATGTGCTCTAGTGGTGTCGTTAAACAAAACAAACTTAAAGGTTCAAAACTGCAGCAGGTGTCCATTTTTCGTGAAACTTGCTTCAGGTAACAAATTCTGACTGACTTTCGTCCTTATATCCAATTAAGGTTCAAGCATGCTGTCCTAGGCACACAGACTTTAGCTATCTGGGCTGTCTGTCCAGGACAGTGGGGTTGTTGTTTTAGTGGTTAGCGAAAGAGAAGAGGGTACAGTCGTCTCACACCTACCCACCGAGTCGCTTTCATCAACCTGACTTGTAAAACAACATAAATGACTTGATAGTATAATAAACTATTTAACTAAATATATTTCAATTTGCATCAATAGAACGAAATGGAGTTGTAGTATTTTTCTCTTTTAAAAAATCCAAAGAAAAAGTGCATATTATTAGGCCTATTGGTAGGGTACGTGGGAGCAAAAACGACCACTCACGATACCCAAGTGATAATTTTCTTTTCTTTGGGACTACGTAATTGGTCAATTTTGTAATTTTAGATGGGAAAGTCTACTGTATACAAGGGTTTTACAGAATTAATGAATGAATGAATGAATGAATGTTTAACGACACCCCAGCACGAAAAATACATCGGCTATTGGGTGTCAAACTATGGTAATGCAAATAAATAAAGTGATGATCAACATCAATATAAAAATTCAAGGTTTAAACAAAAACAGTGTAAAGAACTGTGCAAAAATACAAATATCACAGAATTTTACGGATACTGAATTTTACTCAAAACTTCAATTTTGTGCTGTATTGGCCATTCTCAAAGAGAATGTTACACCCCTGCACCACGGTGAGGTTACAGCACACGCAGGGGTTACAGAATTACTTACAGTAATAAAGCAGGGCGGCTGATAATATCCATTACGATTTGAGGGATGTCCGCGCGGTTATCACACAATACCCTGTGATCGTAATAAAGGAGGCACGTTTTGTTAGTGTGTCTGGACACAGTGTCTGGGGACCGTCTAAATATACACCTGCCAATCCGGAACCACAGGTACAGGCCACGGACAGAAAAGATAAATTAACCAAGAAAACACTCCGATTATTATTTCAGTACGTGGGTTAATTTATGTACAAAACATGTAATTGTTCCTGGCTTACTGGGATGGATATTATTACAGAATACTGAGATGCATCCGCGAAAATGTAGTATGTTTTGTTTCTTCAGTTCGAAGACTAATTCCTAACGTGACAGGTATTATATATAATAGCCGTCACATTTAACCGTTTTATTAATTAACTATACGATTATACTTGTTGATATTAAGCAATAATGTGCATTATTCTCGTTGAATATGCATTCCAGGCCAAATGCCTTAATTGTCTCTTCCTTTAAGGTTCAAGCATGCTGCCCTGGGCACACATACCTCAGCTATTTGGCTGTCTGTCAGGATAGTGGGTTAATTGTTAGTTGGTTAGTGAGAGAGAAGTGGGTGTAGTAGTTTTACAGCTACGCACGGGGTCGTTAAACTCGCTCTGGGTAGGAGCCGGTATGGGGATACAAACCAAGTCCCTACCAGCCTTAAGTCCGATGGCTAAACTACTATACCACTGAGGCCAGTGTTGCTGATACAATAACACTGTGACGGTACATGCTCTTAATTTATTTTCGCCTGTGGCGATATTAATTGTTTTAGAAGGCCGTGTGCAGTTCCAAATGCACTTAGCCCAGATGGGCAACTTGTTACGTAATACCTTTGCGCGACGGTCGTCTAATATACACCCAGCGCAGCTGTGGAGGCCATGTGGCTAGTAGTTACGTAATATCTCCGGTAGTGCTGTTTATGGCCAGGGGATTGCTCGCGGTTGGCAACAGCCAGTCTGACGATCAGAGGAAAATATGCCGGCATGGTGGCTGTGGAAAATCCACATGATACGTGAGGTACCGCCTTGTACCCCCAGGCGATATTCGCTGTCTCTGAGAGTTTTGAATAAATAGCTAGGATTTTAGAGATATCGAGGAGAAACATTTGGAAGTATCCAGGGGAACGGTCGTCGTCCACTGAACGATCTATATTAGTTCAGACGGGACTTTGGTAAATATATATTTCTGCTCTGTGTATAACCTTGATGTGATTGATGTGACTTTAAACATTATAATACTGTATTATACCAATATTATTTAGACAGTGTCTTCGGTCATCTGACGCAGTATTCTGTAGGCTCACTGTCCTAAATAATTATAAAAAGCTTAACCAGTCATCCTAGAGGACCTAGGTAAACTGTAGGTTATTGTCTTTATTGTGATTGGTACCAGTATTAATTCTGTATTACAAGGTTATTGAATGAGTAGTTAGGGTTAATAAAAAATTAACCAGTTAGGAATAGTGTTGTAATTCCTTTATTAATTAAGTTCCCCTGGAAGCGTTTCTCCATTATCGCACGTGTGTGTGTTAGCGTTTCTCAATTATCACACGTGTGGGTGTTGTGTCACGGTGAAGTGATTAGCATATTGTGTAAACTAGACACCTAGAGATTAACTAATTAAGTGATCAGTTCTGGGTTGTTATTATTGTTGTTATTAATTAACTACTGCGGCAGTACATTTTTCAGCGTAGGTTAATACAGATTCCAAAGTGTATTGTGTGTTTGTTGTGTTTTCTAGTGAACTAAACGTGCTATAATAATATATACTTTATATAAGATCTTATCTCTGATCATACCTAGAGACGAGCCACAGCGGGTATAACTGCCTGTTACAGGGAGATGTAATAGATATACAGTTAGCAGAGATATTTGGACAATCGTGTTTCATTCAGTTACGGGTATTGTAGAATCCCCGTGACAAACACCTAAAAAAACATCAACCAAAAAACCCCCAACAAAACAAAACCAAACACAAACAAAATAAAAACATTGAGTATTGACTATACGATTAAACGTGAAGATTACAGGATACATATGTAATAAGATAAATCACAAATCACTTACTGAGATATATTTGTAGCCAATGACTGAAAGGATAGCCGCCAATGAGCCAATGATAAGCGCTCCAAATGGACCAATCATCATGTCGGCGCTGGTGCCAACAGCCACGCCCCCTGCAAGCGTTGCGTTCTGGATGTGGACCTGGACAAAGTAGTTATACAATGTTCAAAATAAGTAGGAGATATTCAAATATATTAACACAATATAACAGAGAGGTATTAATTTTTATAGCAATATTAATTAATGGTATAACACAAGCACTCATGTGACAATGGATTGGCATTAAAGATTATAGCCATGATAGTGATGCAGGTCCGGAGGAGATACAGATAGTCAACAGGAGTGGTGCTTGTCAATTTGACGTTTTCAATATTTGCACTAGTAACGGATGTCACTTCTATACAGTCTCTTACGAATAGTCTGACCAGACTGGCTGATTGACCTCGATTCCTCAATGTTCAAGTCCTAAATAAGCGATCCTGAACCGGAGTTGTGGCCACATTTCTGGCTTGTCGATATCGGGCCCACAATCGGCTAATGACTGATTGTGACACATTAAGTCTACGGGCCACGATTCGCTGGGTGCTGCCAACTTGGAGCATGCCTACAGCCCTGAGACGTTCCTGACGATGGAGACGTCGCATTGTTGAAAAGTTACACAATGTTGCCAATAATGTGACAGCAAGGTTATGATTTAGTGTTCTAGTAACAAACAAGAAATAATATTGCCAGTGTGCACACAACGTACACACAAACTAAGTGTTCAATTTCAAATCACACTTTTCGCACATGCAACGTCACGTCACGTCCTTCGCGATCAAAACAATCGGTCAATATTTCAAAATTGTTATTGATGATTATTTTTATTGTTTGGATTTTTAGGTTATGTCTTCATTACTGAATACATTTGGGCAACTTTTGTTGTGTTATTACAGACGGCCTTTGCGTGGATAACGTTGAAACGGGGGTGCTCTACGCCGTTTCCTGATCCAAATCAATAGCGTGTGTGCCCACCCCGGGTTGCAGTCGCTGCTCTAACTCTCTTTACCAATGACCCAAATCAAGTTGTTTATGGTCCTTTATGGGATGTTATTCCGTAATGAACCATGTTTTTTATCCAGCAACTGTTCTGTCCCATTTTCCTTTTAAATTTTATTTTTATTTTGTTATAATATCTATTTCTTTTGCAATAAGCTTACTAATAGCTACTTATTAACTGACTAATATTGCTGGGATCTAAACATGGCATTATCCGTAGTTGTACTACGATAGAATTTTCAGTCGGTTTTTAACTGGGGGTAATATTATTTAGTCAAATGTCGCATGTGAAAGCCAATGGAAAGAAGACAATTGTCGGTTCGGGTTTTTGTTTTTGTTTTTGTACGATCATAGCATTCTTCTGTTGTATATTCATGCTTTCATCCACGGTGGCAAAACTGCATACATAGTCGTAGATTTACGTCTATGTGCAAAACTAGGCTTACGATGTTTTGTGAAATTGGGCCCCTTTCCCGATATCTTACGGCTGAAAGATTGCCCTGCACCACCACGAGAGGTGACATTACCGTGTTTTCACGTCATGAGAAATTTCCCCCACCCCATAAACCATAACAGACCCTCCCCAAATATGTTGTTTTTCTTAATATAGTTCACCTCGACGTCAATAGTGACGTTGTCGTCCGTGTGACCTGTACAGCGAACACAGGGACTCGTCTGTGAATATCACACTCTCCAGTGGTCCAAGTGAAACCAATCTGTTGCCTGTGCACGCAGCCATTGGATTCGACGTTGACGTCGCTTGGGTGCAAATTGCGGACCAACGTAGGGACGTCGTGGCCTTAAGATGAACTCCCGCAACCGAATCCTAACCGTTTGTGGACACACTGGGAGACCATGAGTGCCTACACCCTGATTCGCCGTCTCCGTAGCCGTCTTAAATCGGTTACGGACGTGTGTGAGACTATGCCTCTAACTTGACGTGGCAACGTAACGCACGGACGTCCACTCCCTGGGACGGTCAGTTAATCTTCCTGTGGCTCTGAGACACCTAACTAAATGAGCTAACGTTGGCTTATATACCCCAAATTGCTGGACGACGCAACGTTGCGATTGCCTCTGCATAATTAGAGCAATAGCCCTACCCATATCAGCTTGTAACATTCGCGGCATTTTGCTTTTCAATCGTGTTAAAATAGCATGTTGTGCATTCGATGTGTACTATTCAAAACTCGATTTGCTATGGTGTTCAAGTCCAGTGACGGATACAGAAAATCAATTCAGGGGGGCCCCAGTGACATGAAGTGGAATACCAAGGGAACTTTGGAAGAGGTTCGTAAAAAAAATGAACATTAATATAATTATAATAAAATTATAACTATTGCAAAATTTAGGGTGGCTGGGCCCCTGCCCCCCCCCCCCCCCCCCCCCCCACACACACACACACCACCACTAGATACACCACCACTAGATCCCACAGACAGGATAGCACATACCATGGCCTTTGGTATACCAGTCGTGGAATATATAGATAAATAGATAGATAGATACATACATACATATATATATAGATATATATAGATACATATATAGATACATATATAGATACATATATACAGGCTTACCATATCGAACTTTCCGTGCTTGTCGACGAGAGACGAGATGGCGAACGTGACGACACAACAGGCGGCCAGGGCGAAGTAGGTGTTGAGCACGGCGCGGTGTTGGTCGTCGCCGGGGGCGAGCGCGCTGTTGAAACTCGGCCAGAACATCCACAGAAACACCGTGCCTGACAAACACAACGTGGGGTCGTTAAAAGTGTGCTACATTTGTAACTAGCCATGGTGATTTTGTAGTTGGTTTGTGTTTTGTACATAAATAGTTAACTGCATGCAGAGAGAGAGGGAGAGAGAGGTGGGGGAGAGAGAGAGAGAGAGAGAGAGAGAGAGAGAGAGAGAGAGAGAGAGAGAGAGAGAGAGAGAGGAGGTTAATTGCATACAGAGAGAGAGAGAGAGGAGAGAGAGAGAGAGAGAGAGAGAGAGAGAGAGACAGGGGGAGGTTAATGGCATGCAGAGAGAGGGAGAGAGGGGGGAGAGGTTAACTGCATGCAGAGAGAGAGGTTAACTGCATGCAGAGAGAGAGAGAGAGAGAGAGAGAGAGAGAGAGAGAGACAGGGGGAGGTTAATGGCATGCAGAGAGAGGGAGAGAGGGGGGAGAGGTTAACTGCATGCAGAGAGAGAGAGAGGGAGAGAGAGAGAGCGAGAGAGATTAACTGCATGCAGAGAGAGAGAGAGAGAGAGAGAGAGAGAGAGAGAGAGAGAGAGAGAGAGAGAGAGTAACTGCATGCAGAGAGAGAGAGAGAGAGAGAGAGAGAGAGAGAGAGGGGGGGAGGAACATGTTCCATTATTGGCCTTTTGATATATATTTTTACAATAAATATTTAACAAATTGATTGTGGTGAACCTTCTGGATTTAATGAGAGACAGAAGTAGATCTAGACACAGATATAACAGAGCGATATCGGTGTTGATTTCTCAATCACAAACAGCATTGGTGGTAAATCTTAAGGCAGACAACAATAATGTAGTATTACGCAGGATATTGCATTTCAGGACATCTAGCTTTGAACATTTTCACGGGGTTGTATACCCCTGAACCCCTAGAATCTTTGTTTTGCGCCCTCGATCTCAGTACCCCCCCCCCCCCCCCCACACACACACACACACGCGCATGCGTCCCCCTCTTCCCCTAAATGTATACCTGCTACCGCCCTGCCTGTGTTGCACTGTGATACTAGTGTATGTAAATTAGTTTATCATATAATATCTTACATTTTCAGTGCAATCAAAGTATGTGATATTTTTCAGATCACATACTTTAACTTATTAAGATGATAACTTTGCAAATTTGATGTAAATTAGTCGAGGTATCGGCACTAGGTTTATTGACATTTAAGCAAACGTACATGGGTGACACTCCATGATTGACGTATGCATTCATAGTCATCAAATAAAAACATTTCAATGGCAATTTGACACTGAAAGCTGTCCAGCGTTCAGAAAACAAAAAACGTTAGGCATAACTTTATTTTGATGTAAGGACATCCAATATGACGTCATTTGAGTTTGACGTCATTTCCATTCAAAAATACACCGCGCCACATATTCTGACATTTGAATATCTAGTAATGGCGGACTGGAATTAAAGTTGCGTGTATAGTTTACAAAAACATGTTGTATTAAGCTTGAGCTTATATGATAAATAGATTATTACCCTCGTGTATTTCGGTATCGTCAATATCATATATTAGAAATACAAATAATGTATTATACTCGCCAGAGGCTCGCATAATACAATTTTTATTCCTAATATATGATACTGACGATACCGAAAAACACTCTGG
The DNA here is from genome assembly GCF_016097555.1 of Gigantopelta aegis. Classification (NCBI taxonomy): domain Eukaryota; kingdom Metazoa; phylum Mollusca; class Gastropoda; order Neomphalida; family Peltospiridae; genus Gigantopelta; species Gigantopelta aegis. The sequence continues at coordinate 6,032,209 of NC_054710.1, forward strand.
TAATAACCTCTATTTATGTAAAGAAGAGCGCTGGTTCTTACCAATCATTGAGAATATGTCGGAGTGGTAGACAGATCCTTCCTTCTTTGATCTTGCCACGTCTTCGCGGTAAAGAACCCTCGACATGGACAAACCGAAGTAGGCTCCAAACGCGTGCACGAACATGGACCCTCCGATATCTACAGCCTGAAACACGCATTATTACAGGGCTGGAAACTCATCAGAAAAATGTGATGGCTCAGAACAAAATATCTGGGCCACTGAAGTTTCATTTTCAGTGGCCCCGACATGCTTTAGGTAGTCCAAACACTAAATATTCAGATTTCAGATTTGTTTTAAATAACTGAAAAAGTTTAATTACATTCTTCTTTTTTTAAAGTAAGCATAAGTAATATTGATCTGAAGAATCACTTCCAGATAGCAAAGATATCAACATACCCCAAATTTTGCGATAGTTATAATTTTATTATATACATTTTATGACAAATGGCCGCCATTTTGTTTTTCGCTATCTTGTTTTTCAAGATTTTAACCATAACACAAAATTCTCTGATTTTCAACATTGATTTGTATGAATTAAATGTGTTAACATATATGTTAATGTCAAAACAAGTCCTATAAAGATCGTTGGAATACTAGTTACATACTTTGTATACGGCGATTTCCCGCCATTTTGTTTTCGGTCATTTTGAACCGTAAAACGTAATTTCTAAGAAAGTGAAAAGAGTAAATTTGTTTTATTTAACGACGCCACTAGAGCACATTGATTTTTTATCTTATCATCGGCTATTGGACGTCAAACATGATCATACTGACACTATGTTTTTTAGAGGAAACCCTCTGTCGCCACAGGTAGCAAGGGATCTTTTATTTGCGCTACCTACAGGCAGGATAGTACAAACCATGGCCTTTTTTTAACCAGTTATGGATCACTGGTCGGTGCAAGTGGTTTACACCTACCCATTGAGCCTTGCGGAGCACTCACTCAGGGTTTGGAGTCGGTATCTGGATTAAAAATTCCATGCCTCGACTGGGATCCGAACCCAATACCTACCAGCCTGTAGACCGATGGCCTAACCACGACGCCACCGAGGCCAGGGCTCGAAATGCAGTGTTAGTACATGCACCGGTGCATGCTGATTTTTGCGTGTGCATGTAACTTTTAAAACTGGGTGCACGCGGTGCATGCTAATATTTTTCAAGTACTGTGTATTGCGTATACTAGTATCCTGTTGTCTACCAGATTCAGACTCAAGTTGTTGAATGCATTTCGTAATCTGTTCGCCACATGAAAACGATAACTTTTATCTTTTGGGCGCATCCATTTTGTATCCCATAATACTACTCACAACAATGGCGCCCTTTCGGTCATTTCCGTGAAATATATTTGCGAAAATTGCCGGCAATATCTCGGTTATATCCGTAAACGGTGTTAGGGAAGGTGGTCGAGACCGACTTTGGGGTATCCACGCGCATAACACAGTTGTTGTTGTCACTGACAAATTGAACTCCGCCAGATCTGTGATCAATACAAAGTACCGTAACTGCCTTGAACATTTTTGACCTCAGATATGGGCACTTGATCAGATGATTGCGAACGTGCAGGTGCGTTACTCGCGTAGTTGACTCGAAGTCAGCCAGTAATTATTTCAATCGCAACTTCTCGTCGAATTCCGTAGGCTAATTTATATTATACCAACAGATCTTATCGAGTTAAAAAAGTTGATAACTTGCTTAATACAAAACACAAATATTCGTACGTTTTTGTAATAGGCCTATTATAGATTTCTGTAAGGCGTTTACGTTGGGTGAAATTTTCAAATTTAATCAAGAATCAGTAATAAACGCAGTTGTATAGGTATTGCCCAATAATTACGATTTACCTTATTTTTGGTGAATGCAGAATTTTAATGGTGCATGTAACTTTTTTTTCAGCATGCACTTGGTGCATGTAGATTTTTTTCATTTCTAGCCCTGGAGGCCTGTTAATTTCTAAGATGCACAACATATATTGTTTTTGGATTCAGCATCCCCAAATTAGGTTAAAAATCTATGTTGTACCAAATCCTAAAAACAACGATGCCCGTACATGTGACATTTCAGGGAAATGGGACCGGACTATATAAGGTTGCAAACGAATCACTTCCCTGCGTCTATTCTTCCTCTATCTCTCGCCCTGTCTCTCCTTGTCTCCCCTCCCTACTTCCCCCCCCCCCCCCCCCTTTCCTCTCCCATCTCTTCGCCCTCTCTTGGCCCCTCTTTCTCTCAAATTTGTACCTGGAACATTGTAACACCGATGTATTCGTTGAAGGAGAAGAGAATGATTTCTATGATGGTGACGATAACTAGTTGGGTGGGACTAGTTTTGCCCAGCAGCGCGCCGTATGTGATGAGGACCGCGGCGGAAGCGAAGTCGGCAGTCAACATGCTGAAAACACGAATACATGTACGAATACGAATACGTTTATTTTTTTGTTCCACACAGAGAGAGAGAGAGAGAGAGAGAGAGAGAGAGAGAGAGAGAGAGAGAGAGAGAGAGAGAGAGAGAGAGAGAAATACGGAGATATAGAGAGTTAGATAGAAAGGAAGAGAGATACGGAGATATAGAGTACCGTAAAATGGGGTAATAAGGGACTGCCTGGTAATAAGGGACATTTTTCTGAAAAAAACTTTCATTGCATATTTTCATTTTATTTTGAAACAGAGAAGCAAAGCAACATTTTTTTTATTGAAGACTAATGTGTTGTTGAAGAATACAAGGTAAGTTGTTTATTCATTATTGCTTGTATGTTGGGAGAGAGTAGATTGAAAAAATGCGCGAATTTCATGAAAAAATTATGTCGGTCAAAACTTTATCTGTCCAGGATTAGCCAAAAGAAGCACACAAGAAATCACCATTGCTAGAAGTAGTGAAACCTATAAGATACAATTATATAGAATATCACAAGGATATGAGTATTTATTGTGATAAAAAAATTATCATTTTTAATTTCAGGTAAAAAGTGCTTCAACCTGGGGTAATAAGAGACAGTATGCTGCACACATATAAACCAAAGTTGGGTGCAAAACTTTGTAAAAAACATTCAAAAGAAGACATATTAAAGGCTGTGAATACTGTTAATAGTGGACTTTGAGTTTGAATGTACAAGAAGGCGACTATGTCTTGCTCACTGACGATAACGAGATATATCCAGGTGTAATAACATTGACGAAGGATAACAGACGCTCAATAAAAGTAATGGAGAAGAGTGGTTCGAATTGGAAGTGGCCCAAAACAACTGGCATTTTATTCTATCCAATGGAGGACTTGAAACAAAAGATCGAAAAACCGAACAAATTGAAATGGGGTGTTATGGAAGTGAAGGAATTGAAGCTTCATTTTGCCCAAAAGAAAGAATCTGCTGACATGTGTTACAATTGTTTAGATGAAAAAAACTATTGTTAAAACATTTTCTGTTGTATTTTAAACCATCCAAGATCTGGAGAACAGATTATTTTAATGTTTCTGTGATTAGTTCATTTTGTGCTCTGATTTACTTGTTTTCTATTGTTTTGTTGTGAAACATTGTTAAATTTATTTGTTAAAATATGCTCTTTGTTCCTTATAACCCCTATTGAAGTTATAATGGGAACATCAACTAAAACCAATGGCAATCCCTTATAACCCCACCCATGGGGTAATAAGGGACAGTCATTAGAAAAAAATAAAATAATACTTGCAGTTTAGATTTTGGAACATGGCATGAACCATTGAGAAGTCTGACCAAATAGTCACAAAATGGCACTGGACTTCCTCCCACATAAGTTAGATGAATCGATAATTTATAAGAAAAGTGTCAAAATCGTACCCTTATTACCACATTTTACGGTAAGCGAGAAAGAGACAGAGTGAGTGGATGATAATATACATGTAAGCGAATGGCTGTGACGCATGCAACATTTTGTTCAATGTTGCGATTCGCCACGCCCCTGCGCGTGCTGTAACCTCACCGTGGTGCAGGGGTGTAACATTCTCTTTGAGAATGGCCAATACAGCACAAATTGAAGTTTAGAGTAAAATTCGGTGTCCGTAAAATTCTGTGATATTTGTATTTGTATTTTTGGCACAGTTCTTTACACTGTTTTTGTTTAAACCTTGAATTTTTATATTGATGTTGATCATCACTTTATTTATTTGCATTACCATAGTTTGACACCCAATAGCCGATGTATTTTTCGTGCTGGGGTGTCGTTAAACATTCATTTATTCATTCGATTCGCTACGCGAGTTTCAGAGATTGCTACACAATTTTACAACATTAAACAGTTACAGTAGTTGCTAATCAAGATTTTAAAAACAAAATGTCCCCTGTGACGTACCTGGTGATGCTGATATGCACGGTGCCGCCGTGGCCGTGGAAGAAGCCGCCGACTAACGTGGCCCACTGGATGGCGACGGCGGCCAGAAGGAGGTTGAGGCCGACAGCGCTGAAGCCGTAACGCTTGAGGAACGTCATGAGGAAACCGAACCCGATAAAGATCATCACGTGAACATCCTGGAACACTGGCGACAAAAAGGAAAAGAAATGTTGGACAGCACCCCAGCACATTCATATATATATATATATATATATATATATATATATATATATACATAGATACATAGATAGATAGTCTAATCGATTTCCATCGTGTATTTTGTCATTGGTTGTATGGCATTGGTGACCATATGTAACAAAAAATAACGCATGGTGTTCTCACCAACGGGTGTGTAAAAAAAAAAATATCACGGCTAAACAAAATTATTAAAATATATTTTTTCTGTTAAATTATGCTACCAACATTAATGTTAAAAATTGACAGCAAGAACGATGGGCCATGAAGATGTGGGATAGTACCATGTGACACGGTCGATCGCTCGATCAGAGGTCATGACCTCTCAAAAGACGTATTCCACAATGTGAAGAGACGATAAATATCACATGGGGTACCTCTTAAAAAAATACATTGTGTATTTCGTCATCATTGAAACCATTTTTTAATGGTTTTGAAAATTGTGGCATGGCTGAATCTTTTTTCTCTTTTTTTAAATAAATACAAATATCAGATCACAAATGAGCTCCGTGGTCTAGTGGATAAGCTGCTGTACAATCAAGCTGACGACAGTGGTTCAAATCCCGTCAAAGCTGACTCAGACATTCATTCAACTTTCTCATCTATCACCCTCTGCCTATCATTCCGATTATCTTAATACAAAAAAAAAATCCAATTTCTCCCACGAATTCAATCTGTTTCGACCCTTTCTGTCAGTTTCCTCCGACTTTGTCTTCTGAGCTGTCCACACCATCGCCTACCTGTCTCAACTTCCTCCACGGGTGCAGTCTCTGTGTATTTCCCTGCACCCACCTGGCATCCTCGTCCTCTGCCGCTAATAAAGCTGGTATGACCCACGGCACTGACGACCGCCGGTAGTAGGGCTGCATAGTAGGTGGTTACAAGTGCCTCTTAACAATGCCAGAAGGTCGTGGAGGTGGACAGCGAAAGAAGTTAAAAGATAGGAGTTGCCAGATCGGGAAGAAATGAGATGGAATTCAAAGGAGAGAAAAGAAAGGGGGCAGTGGGATTTTTAAAAATATATTTCAGAGCATAAAATATGGCACGAACGATTTTGTCGTTCATCTGTTAGTTTTGCAAAACCAATATCAACATAAACGACGGTTCGTTCGTGCAAAAGCTGTAATAGTTAGTCACAAAATCTTTTTTTTTTTAAATGATCACTGTTTTTGGAAGAAAATAAGCTGACATTGCTGGCGTGAGAAAGATACAAAGTATCCGTTTGAAATCAGCATCCTAGTCGATACAATGTCGGCGCTGTGTTTTTGAAGTCTCGAAAACGTTTCGTAACATAGTTGCACGTTGAATCCCTTTGATCATATCCCTACGTGCACAAAATTACATGCTGTTCGGAAATTAAAGGGACTGTTCAGAGTTTCAGCCATAGTAAGAGTTCCGTCCCCACCACCACACTACCCCCACCCACCCCCCACACACACCCACCACCACCACCCCACACCCACCCACCACACACACCCACCACCACCACCACTACTACAGACCCACCCTACACACACCTACCACCACACCCCACCCCACATTCACTACCACCAGACCAACCCTACACACACCCACCACCAACACCCACCACCACCACAGACCCACCCTACACACACACACACCACCACCACCACACCCCACCCCACCCTACCTCACACACACCCACCACCACCACCCAACGTAATAGACATACATCCTACGTTGTTTTGTTTTTTTAACAATATCTTATCTTAGGTTATGGAAAACCGATATCAACATAAACAACGGATCGTTCGTGCAAAACCTATAATCACTCATCAGAAAATCCAAACAAACGTGTGTTGGCTAATATCATTAATGTTTTGGAAATCTAAGTGTAGTTGGAAATTTCTGACATAGATACACGTCATATGTGCTTGATGATACTGTTCCAACCAGCTTTTCCTCCATTGTTCAACGTGCCCAGCTGTTTTCCCTCACCACCACCTTCTACTTTCGTTATAAAATGCTACCTGTGTTAGCACGCCACCGACATATTTACAATTTATGGAAGTTTGCTGACATTCTCAGACCTGACGTCACGATATTCGTGATAGAATCTCTATGGGTAGTTCCTTGGAATTATATATATTATATACCAATGAAATTGAATGACACTGATGAAAACAAAATATGCTTTAAAATGTATATGGGTTTTTGTTTGTTTGTTTGGGTTTATTGTTTTATTTGTTTTGGGGTTTTTTGTGGGGGGTTTTTGTGTGTGTTTTCTTTTGTGGGTTGTTTTTGTTTTTGTTTTGTTGTTTTGTTGTTTTTTGTTGTTGTTTGTTTTTTGTTTTTTTTGTTGTTGTTTTTGTTGTTGTTTTTTTTCGGGGGCGGGGGGGGGGGGTAATTCTTCACCATAAGAGGTCAAAAAAGGTTTTGGTCCTAGCACACAAAAAGTATATTTTCGTATTTATGGTAGGAGAAAAGTTACAAAATCGCTCGTCTTAGATTCTCGTTTGAATATCGTTGCCTATTAACATTTTCAGTTGTATCTGAACTACTGAAGAAAATCGTTCGTGTAAACACTTAACACCACACGAACGACATATTGGTTGTCTGAAAAGTTCAAATTTTATGCCCTGATATATTTTATAAAAAAATTTAAAGTCAGTCAGAAAAAGACATATCACCCGTCGAACTGGAAGTTGCATGGATTTTTTTTTTTTTTTTTTTCATCTGTCACATTAGGCGAGCGGGTGAATAGACCCTACTTTCTCCCTAGACCCCCCCCCCCCCCCCATCCCCTGAATTGTTTCAAGTAAATAACTGATGATTATTTAGTAAAGTTGTTATTGCAAAATGTGCCTGTACTAGCCGTGTCCTTGTATCCACAGTTACAGGAAGAGTCGTTGAAAACACCGATGACCTGTCCAGCAATATAGGTCTTCTCTTGTGGTGTGCGTCATTGTTCGACATTTTAGTTAATTGTCTTTCTCAGTTGGTCTGCCTACGAGGAGGGTTGCCCGGCAATTACGAGCAGGAAGTACGTCATTGTCTTGAAACAAAAGGAGTAGTCTGTTCTCGAAAGTTCCCTTAAGATGGTTTTCAAATGGATATAATATGGCCAGGGTTTCTGCTAGAGGGTAAAACGGGTATGCGCCATACCCAAAAAAAATTTGCAGATTTTATTATTTAAGTTGACCTTTTGACAAAATTAATTACTCTTTATCATCACTGTATGATTTTCTTAACCCTAACACTAAACTTAACCATATATATATATACACACATATGCAGACACACACACACACACATACACACACGAGCGCGCACACACATGGGCGTCATTTACTGAAGGAAAGTGTGTATGTGTGGAAGGGGGGGGGGGGGGGGGTGTACTGTTTTGGGAAAATATGTTTGTTGAACAAGCATACCAACGCTGAATCTTTTTTCTCTTTTTTTTTAAATAAATAAAAATATCAGATCGCAAGTGAGCTCTGTGGTCTAGTGGATAAGCTGCTGCACAATCAAGCTGACGACAGTGGTTCAAATCCCGTCAAAGCTGGCTCACACATTCATTCAACTTTCTCATCTATCACCCTCTGCCTATCATTCTAATTATCTTAATACAAAAAAAAATCCAGTTTCTCCCACGATTTTAATCTGTTTCGACCCTTTGTGTCAGTTTTCTCCGACTTTGTCTTCTGAGCTGTCCACACCATCGCCTACCTGTCTCAACTTCCTCTACGGGTGCAGTCTCTGTGTGTTTCCCTGCACCCACCTGGCATCCTCGTCCTCTGCCGCTAATAAAGCTGGTCTGACCCACGGCACTAACTGACGACCGCCGGTAGTAGGGGTGCATAGTAGGTGGTTACAAGTGCCTCTTAACAATTCCAGAAGTAACTACTGAACACTCCCTGAAGTGGTCGGACTAAGCCCACAGCTAAACGCTGATGGGGAATGGCAGGCGTGTAGAACAGATAGCCATAAGAGACAAGCACCTTTCGCGGTTGGAAAGACCACGACTAAAAGGTCGTGGAGGTGGACAGCGAAAGAAGTTAAAAGATAACAGTTGCCAGATCGGGAAGAAATGAGATGGAATTCAAAGGATTCAAAGGAGAGAAAAGAAAGGGGGCAGTGGGATTTGTTTTTAAATATATCAGAGCATAAAATTTGAGACGAATGGTAGGAGAAAAGCTACGGAAATCGCTCATCTTAGATTCTCGTTTGAATAACTACTGAAGAAAATCGTTCGTGTAAACACTAACACCACACGAACGACATATTGGTTGTCTGAAAAGTTTGAATTTTATGCCCTGATATATTTTATAAAAAAAATTAAAGTCAGTCAGAAAAAGACATATCACCCGTCGAACTGGAAGTTGCATGGATTTTTTTTTTTTTTTTTCCATCTGTCACATTAGGCGAGCGGGCGAATACTTGCGAAACACGCTCATGCATATACAGTCAAACACACTCACGCGCGCACGCACGCACACACACACACACACACACACACACACAACACAATATATATATATATACACACATACACATACACAACACAGAATTGCGCGCACATACACAAACACACACATCAGACATACATATTATATACACATATAATGTAATAGATGTATATTCAGTCTTGAAATAGCAAATGTATTAGGGTTTGTGTGCTGTCAATTATGGTAGCAGTATACAGTTAACTTCCTTGTGTACCCGTCGCAAAGAACGAAAGAAAGAAATGTTTTAGTTAACGACGCACTCAACACATTTTATTTACGGTTATATGGCGTCAGACATATGGTTAAGGAACACACAGATTTTGAGAGGAAACCCGCTGTCGCCACTTCATGGCCTACTCTTTTCGATTAGCAGCAAGGAATCTTTTATTTGCGCTTCCCACAGGCAGGATAGCACAAACCATGGCCTTTGTTGAACCAGTTATGAATCACTGGTCGGTGCAAGTGGTTTACACCTACCCATTGAGCCTAGCCGATGATTAATTAATCCATGTGCTCTAGTGGTGTCGTTAAACAAAACAAACTTTAACTTTAACTTCTCCACCTCATTTTGTATCATTTCAGAACTGGAACTCGTTAAAGAAGTAAATATGTCAGTGTTCGAGGTAAAGGCCATGACGCTATCGGATGACGACATCTCGCAAAGCGATGACAACTCCGATGTCGCAATCGATATGATGTGCGCATTATTTGGAACGTTGTGTTCCACTGACGATGTGTTTCAACCAGGCGTCACCGAAGATGTTATCCAGACAGGCTTTACCAAAGCGCAGGCGCTATAGCAGGTGCATTTCAAGCAGGCGTAGATCAGAAAGGTTTTACTCGAGGTGCCTTTCAACCATACGTAAATGCAGGCGCGTTTGGGCTTGGCGTTACTCGAGGTGCATTTCAGCCAAGCCTTATTCAAGGTGCAGGCGTCACTCAATGTGCATTTCAAGCAGGCGTTATTCGAGGTGCATTTCAAGCAGGCTCCGCCAAAGGTGCGTTTCAGCCAGACATTATTCACGGCACAGGCTTTACTCAAGGTGAATTCCAACCATGTTCCGCTAAAGGTGCATTTCAGCCAGGCGTTATTCACGGCAAAACCAGGCTCTTCTGGCGACAAATCCAGGCGACTACAAGGCATAATCACCTTTCTGAAGCGAATCGGAGTCTGGGACATGTTCAGGGACATGTGGGACGTGGTAAAGACGCAGATGCGAGTGTACAGGAAAGAACAACTCCTTTTCGGCAGGGACAACATGGCGACAGACTCGCATGAAGAGAAAGCCAGGGACAAGCAGGGACTAATCATCTTTCTGAAAAGAACTGGAGTCTGGAAGATGTTCATGGACGTATGGAACTTGATAAAGTTACGGATACGCGTATTCGGTGCACTCGAGCAACGAAACAGAGAAGTGCCTTCACTGATGAGGATGAAAGAACAATAAAGACTTGGCAGCAAAAATAACCAGGCGTACACTTAATTTTTTGTTTAGTTACGTCAGCAAAAGCGAGAAATGTCTTCATTGATGATAATGGGAGAACAACTATGAAGACTTGCCAATAAGTTAGAGTCTCACCAGTGAAGTCGCACTGTCGGGAATTAATTGCCAAGATTTTTGCCAGTAAATTTACAATTGATGGTAAAGTTGTAACAAGGAGAAGACAAGAAAGATATATTATTTGTGTACATAAACATATAAATGAAACAAAACATTTAACTTTATTAGTAAATAATGCATTGTGTGATTTGTTGCTTGGCTTTTATTTTGGGGTTAGTTTCTTTGGGGGGGGGGGGGGGGGGTTGTTGTGGAGGGGTTTTTTTTTGGGGGGGTCGGGGGTTGTATAGCCTCTATGTAATGAAAATGCGATGTTTTGATTGTAGCAAACATGTGGTGTGAGTATCTAATACGATGCAAACATGTGGCGTGAGTATCTAATACGATGCAAACATGTGGTGTGAGTATCTAATACGATGCAAACATTTATTGCTTCTTTTCGTTTCTTACACACCCGTTGGTTATTTCTGATAACACATACGTGTTAACACATATACGTGCGATAACATTTTACAGACATACGACTGGCTGCTCCTAGGTGAAGATCAGGGTCCCGTTCCATGAAAGAAGTGTAGCTAAGGTTACTTGTAAACGACTGAGGGAGCAGGCTGGCTTTTGGCAGAATTAAACAAAAATTCCCGAATTACTATCAAACAGCTATACAAGTTTAAAAACGAATCACTACGCATTTTTATATGGATTACAACTAAGTTTGAGGGTTGAATGATGGAAATACATGGTAAAAGGGTCTCAGGTTAGCACATTTTGCCCGAATATCTCTATAATTTACGCCCGAATCTGAGGTTTTGCTCCAGCATGGGGGAGGGGGGGGGGGCAGTCCACCCCCCACCCACCCACCCGCCCTATGTCTCGTACGCTTATGCCCAATGATCGTTTTCGGTACATTTTGTCCCACCAAAGGTGACCACAGCATATACCTGCCATATCACACAAACAACAAGCAATGAAAGTCAGACGACCAGAAGATTCTTTTTAGAGAAGAAAGTGAGAGCACATCAGTTCTTTCACAGGACTGTTCACAGGACAGTTCACTGGGCTGTTCACAGGACTGTTCACTAGCTTAAAGGGACATACCCTAGTTCCAATCCGTGAAAATTAACACTAAGTTTAGTTAATGTACAAACTTGTAACACATTTGAATAAAGTTACAACTGAGTGAAACATGATCATGGCCTGTGAATTTGAAATGGGGATGTACCCTCTAAAAATAAGACTAAAACTCGACTCCATAACTGTTACTTCTCAGACGCACGTGCGTTTTAAAAAATATGATAAATGCATTGTGTGATAATAAAAACACCAGGATGACGAAAAAACTTCTTCGAATGTAAGGAAATTGATAATCTAAACAATAAAATCTAATTAAAGTATGATTTCAGTTGTCAAAAACGGCTATAATAGTAAAATAAATATGCCTTAGTGTTCAAAAACTAGGGCATGTCCCTTTAAGAGTATTTGGGCTCATTCGCATTATGCTAACAGTGTTGTAAGATTTCTTTTATGTAAATAAACTGAACGTAGATGTCTATCTGCTTTGCGTTTGTTTTGTTGTTTTCTTCGGGGTTTACCAGCCTCGGTGGCGTCGTGGCAGGCCATCGGTCTACAGGCTGGTAGGTACTGGGTTCGGATCCCAGTCGAGGCATGGGATTTTTAATCCAGATATCGACTCCAAACCCTGAGTGAGTGCTCCGCAAGGCTCAATTGCACCGACCAGTGATCCATAACTGGTTCAACAAAGGCCATGGTTTGTGCTATCCTGCCTGTGGGAAGCGCAAATAAAAGATCCCTTGCTGCCAATCGGAAGAGTAGCCCATGTAGTGGCGACAGCGGGTTTCCTCTCAAAATCTGTGTGGTCCTTAACCATATGTCTGACGCCATATAACCGTAAATAAAATGTGTTGAGTGCGTCGTAAAATAAAACATTTCTTTCTTTCTTCGGGGTTTTTTGTTGTTTTTGTTTGTTTGTTTGGGTTTTTTGTTTTTGTTGGTGGGGTTTTTTTGGGGGGAGTGGGGGGGGCTTCAAATGCGTGCATGCATGCCTGTGGATACCACAATTAAGGGGTAGCATAGGGGCAGGTCGTAGCCCAGTGGTAAAGCGCTCGCTGGAATCGATCCCCGTTGACTATTGCAACACGACTGGTATATCAAAGGCTGGGGTATGTGCTATCCTGTCTGTGGGATGGTGAATATAAAAGATCCATTGCTACCATTACTAACAAAACAATGTAGTGGGTTTAGTCTCTCTCTCTCTCTCTCTCTCTCTCTCTCTCTCTCTCTCTCTCTCTCTCTCTCTCTCTCTCTCTCTCTCTCTCTCTCTCTCTCTCTCTCTCTCACTATATGTCCAAATTACGAAATGTTTGACATCCGATAGCCGCTGATTAATAAATCAATGTGCTCTAGTGGTGTCATTATACAAAACAAACTTTTTAACTACGGTTAAGATGCAATCTAACCGGATGCGTGCTACGCCAGCGATGTCATAATATAGTGCCAGTACCAGGACTTCGGGGGGGGGGGGTGGGGGAGGGTGTAGCTCAGACGGTTGAAATAAAAGTAAAGAATTGTTTTATTTAACAACGCAATCAACACATTTTATTTACGGTTATATGGCGTCAGACATGGTTAAGGACCACACATATACTGAGAGAGGAAACCCGCTGTCGCCACGTCATGGGCTACTCTTTTCGATTAGAAGCAAGGGATCTTTTATATGCACTATCCCACAGACAGGGTAGTACATACCACGGCCTTTGATATGCCAGTCGTAGTGCACTGGCTGGAACAAAAGACGGTTGAGTGTTCGCTGGAGAAGCTTATGTCGCAGGATCTAACCACCTCGGTGGATCCAATCAACTGACTGGGTTTTTCGCGTTCCAACCAGTGTACCACAACTGGTCAAAGGCCGTGGTACGTGCTTTTCCAGGAAAGTGCACATACGAGATCCCTTTCTGCATTAGGAAAACTGTACCGGGTTTCCTCTCACTACTAGTCAGAATTATTCATCAATGTGCTCTAGTGGTGTAGTTAAAGAAACTTTGTATATACCATTAAATAAACACGTGACACACATTGCAACAGTTTGTACAAGTTGGTTCAATCGGACAAAAAAAGTAAACTAAAGTTTTTTTTATTTAACGATGCCACTAGAGCACATTGATTTTTTATCTTATCATCGGCTATTGGACGTCAAACATATGGTCATTCTGACACTTTTTTTTTTAAGAGGAAACCCGCTGTCGCCACATAGCCTACTCTTTTACGACAGGCAGCAAGGGATATTTTATTTGTGCTTCCAACAGGCAGGATAGCACAAACCATGGTCTTTGTTGAACCAGTTATGGATCACTGGTCGGGGCAAGTGGTTTACACCTACCCATTGAGCTTTGCGGAGCACTCACTCAGGGTTTGGAGTCGGTATCTGGATTAAAAATCCCATGCCTCGACTGGGATCCGAACCCAGTACCTACCTGGCTGTAGATCGATGGCCTAACCACGACGCCACCGAGGCCGGTCAATCGGACAAATATTTATATTAGTTTTCTGCTGCGGATGTTCCATTGTTTGTTCTTTCTTCGACACGATTAGGGCGGGATGTATCCCAGTGGTAAAAGCGTTCGCTTGATGCGCGGTCGGTCTGGGATCGATCCCCGTCGGTGGGCCCATTGGCTATTTCTCGCTCCAGACAGTGCACCACTACTGGTATATCAAAGGCCGTGGTATGTGTTATCATGTCTGTGGGATGGTGCATATAAAAGATCCCTTGCTGCTAATTGAAAAGAGTAGCACATGAAGTGGCGACAGCGGGTTTCCTTTCTCCATATCTGTGTGGTACTTAACCATATGTCCGACGCCATATAATTGTAAATACAATATAATGAGTGTGTCGTTAAATAAAACATTTCCTTCCTTCGATACGATCTCCAATAAGGAAGCATAACCGTAAACACACACAGAGAATAAGACGAAAGGAGTTGTGTCCCTTAGTTTACAATAACATTCACAGACAACTATCAGCTTAAAGTTCAGCCAGCAAACGTTTCGCTAACGTTTGCGGACTATTTGATTGGTTCCCGACGTGGCCATTTGGGGGCGAGTTCAGCCACACCGAGCAGTGAAACGTCCGCTAGACTGGTTTATGCGTTTTACGGTAAACCAAAGGGTCACGTCGGGAACCAATCTAAGAGTTTGCTAGCGTTAGCGAAACGTTTGATGGCTGACCATGGGTTTGGTTTAACGTACTAGTATTATAAAAAAAAATAAAAAAAAATAAAAAAAAAATATTTAACGACGCACTCAATACATTTTATTTACGGTTATATGGCGTCAAACATATGGTTAAGGACCACACAGATTTTGAGAGGAAACCTGCTGTCGCCACTACATGGGCTACTCTTTCCGATTAGCAGCAAGGGATATTTTATTTGCGCTTCCCACAGGCAGGATAGCACAAACCATGGCCTTTGTTGAACCAGTTATGGGTCACTGATCGGTGCAAGTGGTTTACTCCTACCCATTGAGCCTTGCGGAGCACTCACTCAGGGTTTGGAGTCGGTATCTGGATTAAAAATCCCATGCCTCGACTGGGATCCGAACCCATTACCTACCAGCCTGTAGACCGATGGCCTAACCACGACGCCACCGAGGCCGGTAACGTATTATACATACGAGCACATTGATTTATTAATCATCGGCTATTGAATTACAAACATTTGGTAAGTTGGACATACAGTCTTAGAGAGGACTCGCTATATTTTTCCATTAGTAGCAAGGGATCTTTTATATGCACCATCCCACAGACAGGATAGCACATACCACGGTTTTTGGTATACCAATCATGGTGCACCACCTGGAATGAGAAACAGCCCAATCAAGCGAGCCATTGAGATAACCATACATGGTTTGTAAGAAAAAAGTCTGGACCCCCCCCCCCGCCCTCCCTCCTCTCCTCTCCCTATGCATTACCTCTGTGTTATGTCCCCCCCCCTCCTCCCCTGTGCATTACCTCTGGGCTACGTCCCGCGCCCCCCCCCCCCCGCCCCTCCTCTCCATATCCATTACCTCTGGGCTACGCCCCCCCCCCCTCTCTCCATATGCATTACCTCTGGGCTACGTCCCCCCCCTTCTCTCCATATGCATTACCTCTGGGCTACGTCCCCCCCCCATCCTCTCCATATGCATTACCTCTGGGCTACGTCCCCCCCCCTTCTCTCCATATGCATTACCTCTGGGCTACGTCCCCCCACCAACCTCTCCATATGCATTACCTCTGGGCTACGTCCCCCCCCCCCCTTCTCTCCATATGCATTACCTCTGGGCTACGTCCCCCCCCCCATCCTCTCTATATGCATTACCTCTGGGCTACGTCCTCCCCCCCTCCTCTCCATATGAATTACCTGTGGGCTACGTCCCCCCCCCCCATTCTCTCCATATGCATTACCTCTTGGCTACGTCCCCCCCCCCCCCCCCATCCTCTCCATATGCATTACCTCTGGGCTACGTCCCCCCCCCATCCTCTCCATATGCATTACTTCTGGGCTACGTCCCGCCCCCCTCCCCATCCTCTCCATATGCATTACCTCTAGGCTACGTCCCCCCCCCATCCTCTCCATATGCATTACCTCTGGGTTACGTTCCCCCCCCCCCCCATCCTCTCCATATGCATCACCTCTGGGCCCGCCCCTTGTGTATTCATGAACCTTGACAAATATCACACTTGTTTTCTTTCTTTTTTAAACTTATTTTCGTACGTATATCCAAATAAGGTTAAAAAAAAAACTCGCTCTGGATGGGAGCCGGTACCGGTATGCGAACCCTGTACCTACTAGCCTTATCTCCGGTGGCTTAATCACGATACCACCGAAGCCGGTAATTATTACACTAAACAGTGTTCAGGCTTGCTTGGCTGATTTATGCGATAAACGTTAAACCTAACGACCACACATGGAGGAAATGTCTGCGGTCACCGAGTTTTAACATCGGTCGCACGGTCGCTCCTTGTCGAACACCTACTATAGAAAGAGTCATACCACGCTAAATACGGTACCGAGAGGAAGAGAAGGGGAAAAAAGGCGTCAATCGTGTTATGCGGAAGAGTGTGTAAAACTAAAGGTGAAACGGTCTTTGCCGCTGACAAATATAAACCATTTCTAGTTAATGGCCAGGTTGATATTTAGAAAACAATATGTTAACTGAAAAGTAATTTTATTAGTGCAACATTCTTTGATATGATGTACCTGCCGCCGAGGTGGTTCGATCTTAGAGAGGAAACCTGCTACATTTTTCCATTAGTAGCAAGGGATCTTATATGTGCACCATTCCACAGACATATTAATAAACAAAGTAAAGTAAAGTAAAGTAGTAAAGTAAAGTAAAGTAAAGTAAAGTAGTAAAGTAAAGTAAAGTAAAATTAAATTAAATTTAATTAAATTTAATTTAATTTAATTACCAAATTAAAAATGCAATACAATGAAAACAATAATAATTTTTAAAACTTAATAATAATAATAATAATAATAATAATAATAATAATAATAAAATAAAATAAAATGAAATAATACAAAATAAATAAATATCCGAGACTTTAAAAGTAGGGTGGTTATTGAGAGCTTTTCATTAGGAAACTCGAGTAAGATGGGGTGTGTGTTACAAAGGCAATATATACAAAGATACCAGATATCAGATGCCAGATACCGTAATACGTGATACAAGATACCAAACTACGTGATACAAGATACCAACTATGTGATACAAGATACCAAACTACATGATACAAGATACCGTACTACGTGACACAAGATAACAACATACCTGATACAACGTACAACATACGAGACACAAAATACGAAAATAAAAACTGAATACCGGTACCACAAACAGAAACCGAGAATCATTTTGTACGTGGACAGGTATCCATGGCTACAGTGTTATCGCAGAAGTAATGCTTCGTGGTCTCAAAACGTTTGTTATGTTTAACGACACCACTAGAGCACATATATATATATATATATATATATATATATATATATATATAGATATATAGATATAGATATAGATATATAGATAGACATGTTTTCGTTGGAAATTAAATAAAATACACACAGGGGCGGATCCAACATTGTGCAAGGAGAGGGAGTCCACAAAATTCTTTAAAGGGCAAGTTTCAGTTTGCTGATTGCAAAGGAGCCGAGCTTCTAAAGGGGGCAAAATCGGGGGGACAAGGGGGGGGGGGGGGGGGGGGTTGATTGGGGACGCTTCACGGAATTTTTGCAATAAAGACGCTGAGATACGTTTTTTTCAATTAAGTTAAAGTTGTTTTGTTTATCGACACCACTAGAGCACATTGATTTATTAATCATCGGGTATTGGATGTCAAACATTTGGTAATTTTGACATATAGTCTTGGAGAGAAAACCCGCTACATTTTTCCATTAGTAGCAAGCGATCTTTTATATGCACCATCCCACAGACAGGATAGCACATATTACGGACTTTGATATACCAGTCGTGGTGCACTGGGAGGAGCGAGAAATAGTTCAATGGTCCCACTGACGGGGATCGATCCCACACCGACCGCACATCAAGCGCATCAAGATTATATGTCAAAATTAGCAAATGAACATCCAACTGCCGATGATTAATATATCAATGTGCTCTAGTGGTGTCGTTAAAAAGCATGAAAGGGTTTTGTATGAAACACATACATACTCGCCCACTAACAATAAATAAATAATATATTTTTAACTTCTAACAACGTTGTCCCTCTACCACTGTACCAGAGTTAATAACGTTCAATATGTCATTGTAAAAACAATAAACAAGCCGTAACGAGATCAGGTCAGGTCAGGTCAGGTCAGGTCATAGACCCTTAGGGAAGGAAGAAAATGTTTTATTTAACGACGCACTCAACACATTTTATTTACGGTTATATGGCGTCAGACATATGGTTAATGACCACAGAGAGGTAGAGAGAGGAAACCCGCTGTGGCCACTTCATGGACTACTCTTTACGATTAGTAGCAAGAGATCTTTTATATGCATCATCTCACAGACAGGATAGTACATATCACAGCCTTAGTTACACCAGTTGTGGAGCACTGGCTGGAGAACGAGAAATAGCCCAATGGGGCCATCGACGGGGATCGATCCTAAACCGACCGCGCA
This sequence comes from Gigantopelta aegis, assembly GCF_016097555.1. Lineage (NCBI taxonomy): Eukaryota > Metazoa > Mollusca > Gastropoda > Neomphalida > Peltospiridae > Gigantopelta > Gigantopelta aegis. The sequence continues at coordinate 6,051,011 of NC_054710.1, forward strand.
TCAAGCGAGCGCTTTACCACTGGGCTACTTCCCGCCACTTAGACACATAGGGCTTAACGTGCACTGATATGGGCGCAGGTGTTGAATTATGACGGCTCCTCCGTCCAGGACAGGGAAGGGTTTGGCGTGGGTTGGAGGAGGGTGCAAGTGCAAGAGATCATAAGCATATGAGACGGGGGGGGGGGGGGGGGTAGCGGGGCGGATACTGGATAGAAAACCTCAAATTCGGTCAAATATTTCATATATTCGGGCAAAATGTGCTAACCTGATACCTTTTTACCGTGTATTTCCATCATTCTACACTCAAAATTAGTGTAAAAAAAAAAATGGAAAAAGAAATGCAAGCTGCTTGGTAATAATGCTGATATGACTAAGTGTTGTTATCCAGATTCAGGCATTTTTGTTTAATTAGGGCAAAACACAGCCTTTCCCTCTTAAAAGATTCGGAGCCCGTACGCCTATGCAAAAGAGCACAGCAGGTTGTACTATACCAAATAAAATCCCATAGACGATCATATTAACGTTTGTGTTTAAAAACACTATATGCAATATATCAACCAAACTATGACCCATAAACATCAGTACTACAACTCCTACCTAAAAAAATAAAAGAGTAAAGTTTGTTTTATTTAACGACGCCACTAGAGCACATTGATTTTTTATCTTATCATCGGCTATTGGAAGTCAAACATATGGTCATTCTGACAGGGTTTTTTAGGAAACCCGTTGTCGCCACATAGGCTACTCTTTTACGACAGGCAGCAAGGGATCTTTTATTTGCGCTTCCCACAGGCAGGATAGCACAAACCATGGCCTTTGTTGAACCAGTTATGGATCACTGGTCGGTGCAAGTGGTTTACACCTACCCATTGAGCCTTGCGGAGCACTCACTCAGGGTTTGGAGTCGGTATCTGGATTAAAAATCCCATGCCTCGACTGGGATCCGAACCCAGTACCTACCAGCCTGTAGACCGATGGCCTAACCACGACGCCACCGAGGCCGGTTCACCCTACCTCAAAGTATTAACTGCAGAAAATGGTACCTTTTATGGCTCATTTTCAGTATAGCCAGATGTTTTTAACAACACCCCTCGTTTCTCACAAAATTTTAGGGTGGGTTTTTTTTCAAGCACACGGCTACTTGGCACAATGGTACTAGATGAAATAAAATTGCATACAGTTTTTGCCCAAATGAAACTTTTTTTTTACAACCAACACACTCACATTTACAACCCAATCACAGGACTTGTGGTGTTAACTTCTCTATCAAAAGTTCGCTGAACCTCGAACTTTGACCCAGCCGGAAGTTACTTGCTTTAGTATTACTAGCAGTACGACCTGGGTCGGTAGCAGGCGGGGACACGTCAATCTAATTAAAATTAGCTCCACTATTACATGTGGATTTAACAGCAGCCCGTTGGAGCTCATGTCCAGTTGACCTTTCATTCGACCAATCAAAACCTTACTTGCAAAATCATGCCAGTGATTTGAAAAGCATTTGAAAACATTCGGGATTATGCCGAGTGTATACGAAATGATTCGGGTGAATTATGAAGTATGTCGGAAACTAATTTCAATATATAATTTTATATAAAATTCGTTTCAAGACGTAAAAAAACAACAACAAAAACGTGATGGTATAGCCATAAAATCTGTTTATACTAGTATACAATCCAGAGTTTATTATTGCACTTTTCCCCCTGTTCATTTTTTTAATGTTGAAATAGACCAACAAGTATAAATAGTCTCGCCCGATATTTTTAGAATTTGTATGCTCCCGAATAACGCTATAAAAGGCGAAGTGTAATTATTGGTCGATATTTAAATTGTTATTTATAGATGAAATGTCACCTGGACATGGGATCCACGCAATGCTGTTAGATCTACTGGTAGGCCAGTAGAGCTAATTTTAATCAGATTGGGGACACGTAACGCGAAAGGGTGGCAAATAATTTATGTAAATCCTTCTCGAGTTATCCCGGGGCAATTTAGAATTCACGTTGTGGCCGGGTTCCGAAATAACGAGACCGCTGTGTAATTAGACCGTAAAACCAGTCATCCGTGTAACGTCTTGTTACGTGAATGACTTGGCAAAATGCTGATGAACAGAACAGAACAGAACAGAACTTTATTTCACTCAGGCCGCTATTCAGCGGCATATGACGTACATTAACAATAATTATATGACAGTGACAAGATGGGGTTTACAGGAGAAAATTTATATGTACAAAATCAAAATCAAAATATTTCTAATAATAATAATAATACAAAATGAAATATACTTCTAACAGTTTGCATAATCTATATATATGCAAACATGGATAGTAGTAGTCGGAATAAGACATCATAAGCTTGGGAGACAATTCTTTTTAAGGTTTACCGAATTTATCCGTAATTTCTTTTATTAATTTGCACAATTTTTTTTACAAGACTTATTTTGTCATTCGTCATTAGTTGTTTAAATTTCAGCATATTGGGTTTGCTATAATAATATGGCTTTAACAATTTATCGTGGGAGTTATTAAGCCGGATAAAAACTGTCTTACTACCTGGGAATTATGCTGACTTACGTAACAGCAGGTTTTTCCTACTATGTTTTCCAGTCTGTGTTGGCCGACGGTGACAAAGTTCAGTAAGGCGTAAAAACAACAACAACAACAACAAAAACACAGATAATACTACATGAGTGGCCATTAGAAAGGAAATGATTTATTTAATGACGCACTCAAAACATTTAATTACGGTTATATGACGTTGGACATACGGTTAAGGACCACACAGATATTGGAGCGAGGAAACCCGCTGTCGCCACTTCATGGGCTACTCTTTCCGATTAGCAGCAAGGGATCTTTTATATGCACCATCCCACAGACAGGATAACACATACCACGGCCTTTGATATACCAGTCGTGGTGCACTGGCTGGGTCGAGAAATAGCCCAATGGGCCCACTGACGGGGATCGATCCCAAACCGACCGCGCATCAAGCGAACGCTTTACCACTGGGTTACGTCCCGTCCTGGAATGGCCGTTAGATACCATCTATCTCACGAGTTGTTTTAAAATGTATCTAACGAGCGAAAGAGAGTTGGATACGTTTTTAAACGACGAGTTCTGAGATAAATGGTATCTAACGGACACGAATGTAGTATTCCAGTTCTTACATATCCTCACAATCAAGGTTTTAAGCAACTTTTTCGACTAAAAGATATTTACAGCCGTTGCACTTGTAACCGACTTAGGCGTCACAGACCCATGATTGTCAGGTTAACTATACGTCACAAGGTAATCGATTTCAGTCGTGTTGGTTTTCATTGGATATATGGCATTGGTGACCAGGGGCCTAATTCACTAAACTCTCGTAACTTTGCGATCTCGCAGTGCAATGCTAAAAGACTTGCAAAGAGGATGCTTTGTTGTCTAGCAGAGCCTAAGAGAGCTTTGTGAATTAGGCCCCATATCTCTATAGAAGACAGATCTCGCAGTGCAATGCTAAAAGACTTGCAAAGAGGATGCTTTGTTGTCTAGCAGAGCCAAAGATAGCTTTGTGAATTAGGCCCATGGCTCCATATTCATAAACATACTTAAGTGAATGTATGATACTTATCTATGTACTTTAGGTATATATTTAGGTATCATACATTGACTTAAGTACGTTTATGAATACGGAGCCTGGACATCACCTAAGAGCAGCCAGTCGTATGTCTTGAAATTGTTAACACACGTACGTGTATAAACAGGGTATGTGTTATCAAAAATAACGCATGGTGTTCTCACCAACGGGTGTGTATTATTATCTATTTAACACAGTGTAGGATTGCCTTGTGTTATTTTACCAGAATGTTAAATGAATAACAGAAGTCGGTGTTTCTGTCAGAAAGAATTTTTGGGGGTATGGCGCTATGGAATTGAATATTGAATACACCCACAGTCAAGAGGGGGTGGGGGGGGGACCTCCTCAAGAAATGGGTTACGTTTAGGGTTAGGGTTAAGAAAACCATACAGAAATGATAAGAGTAATTAATTTTGTCAAAAGGTTCACTTAAAAAAAGAAATCTGCAAAACAATTTGCGTATGGCGCCATACCCTTTTTACCCTCTGGCAGAAACCCTGAAAGTCACAAGCTGGTGATTAATTTCCTTTCTAAAATGAAACATGATTAAGAAGTTAACAATATGGCAATACAGATAATAATATAGGTCTCAGCTCTTGGGTGAATGATACACAGGCCTCCCCATAGAGTTGACACTGCGACCGAGAACCTCAAGGGTCTCCCCTTGGGTCTGTCTTTCATGTATACATTATCCATATTTATAACACACTTACTAAGCACGTATCCAGGTAATAATATATAGTTGTCATGGTGTAGTCGTTAATTGATTCAACTTATTTTCGTGCGTATACTCAATTAAGGTCCTGGGCACATACCTCATAGCAGCGACGGTTTATATATATGTATGTATTTATGTATTTATGTATGTATGTATGTATGTATGTATGTATGTATGTATGTATGTATGTATGTATGTATTTATATGTATATATGCATGTATATTGTGTGTGTGTATGTACATACATACATACATACATACAGACATACATACATACACATACATGCATATATATATTATACATCTGTGTTTAAGTTCCCTACCCCCTCCCCCCCCCCCCCCCCCCCCCCCCCCCACACACAGACAGTGCTATTTGAGTGGAATCAACATAAACGTACGAGACGGAGGGGGGGGGGGAGGGTAGGGGTTGAACAAAACCTCAAATTGGGACAAAGCAACAGAAGTATTAAGTAAAACCGTTTTACCGACCATGTATTAGTTGTGATCCATGTCAAATACGTAGCGATTCCTGTAGCGCGACGTAGGCCAGTGGTAAAGCGTTTTCTTGATACGTGGTCGGTTTGGGATCGATCCCTGTCGGTGGGCCCATTTGGGTTATTTCTCGTTCCAGCCAGTGCACCACGACTGGTATATCAAAGGCCGTCGTGTGTACTATCCTATCTGTAGGATGGTGCATATAAAATATCCCTTGCTACTGATGAAAACAAAAGCGGTCAGGCCCTTTATAAGGGCCCTATGGGCAACCTAGGGAGACACCCAGCATCATAGAGGTCTATAATTAACGAGCTACTCTCGATTCACTAATATCAAAACCTATATTAGCTCGGCCATTTACCTTTCGACTGACCGTTCAAAATTGCGCCAAATTTCCTCAATCAAAATTGCGCACCCCTTTCTCTTTGGCATTAACGGCTCCATTCGAAATTCCATAGCACCACTCCCACCCGCCTGCTACCGATTCGATCGGGCTGCTGGTCCTCCCTTGCACCTGCCAGTGCAGGCGGTCCCTCCTCTCCCCCCCCCCCCCCCCCCCCACATTTCCTGTCATGGACGGAGGAGCCGGTCAAAGCCGGCTCTTGTGCCCACGACGGGCGTGCGCTACAACAGCTTGTTTTGAATGTGCACGTAAAACCCTATGACTTGACCTGACCTGATGAAAAAAAAAATGCAGCAGGTTTCCTCTCTTTGACTATGTCAAAATTACCAAATGTTTGACATCCAATAGCCGATGATTAATAAATCAATGTGCTCTAGTGATGTCGTTAAACAAAACAAAGTGTTTTGTTTAATACTCTATATACGTGTCTGGCAGCATAATCGTATGAGGTAATGGTCCCCACTATACAGACTCCCCCCCCCCCCCACACACACACACACACACATATAAATATGAGCACATACGTAAACCAATGGGCATCAAAAAGGTAATGTCTCAAATGGCTCTCCATACTCTTTAGTTAGTGAAGCAATTTTTTTTTTTTTTTTTTTTTTTTTTTTTTTTTTTCACGTCGATGTCTGTCATACAGGACTGCAGCTTTTAAAGGAACATACCCTAGTTTTTAAACACTAACGCATATTATTTACTATTAGAGCCGTTTTTGACAACTGAAATCATACTTTACTTAGATTTTATTTGTTTAGATTATCCCTTTCCCTACATTCGAATTGTTTTTGGTCATCCTGGTGTTTTAATATCATAAAATGCATTTCTCATATTTTTAAAAACGCATGTGCATCTATTTTTAGAGTGTATTTCACCATTTCAAAGTTACAGATTCATGTTTCACTCAATTGTAACTTTATCCAAATGTCTTACAGTTTTGTGGATTAACTAAACTTAGTGTTAATTTCCATGGGCTGAAACTAGGACATGTCCCTTTAAATAATAAATAGATCTAGAGCAAAGTGCAATGTCGGTAACCAACCATGCAATCCGGTGAAGGGGAAAAAAAACACAACAAAAAAAGTATTATTTATCAGTCGTAATAGTATCATTTAAAATACAGCCAACTGCAGCACTTGGGTTTAACCCACATCCAAATCAAAACCTTTGAAATCTGTAAAGAGTGGTTTTGACAGTGTCGCGGTGACATAGCTGCGTTGTGCGTACGGATGCTGTGTTAGTTATTCGAATGTTATGTTGTAGGCGGGACGTAGTCCAGTTGTAAAGCGCTCGCCTGGTGCGCGGTTCGTCTAGAATCGATCTCTGTAAATCAAAGGCCGTGGTATGTACTACCCTGTCTGTGGGATGGGGCATATAAAAGATCCCTTACTGCACGAGTAAATCATGCTTGGAATAAGTTTTCAGGCCAATGAATGATGCAGTACACCACTGTTAAATTAATTTTAAAAAAGACATATACATATATATATATATATATATATATATATATATATATATATATATATATATATATATATATATGTGTGTGTGTGTGTGTGTGTGTGTGTGTATGTGTATGTGTATGTGTATGTGTATGTGTATGTGTATGTGTATATATATATATATATGTATGTATGTATGTATATATATGTATATATATATATATATATATATATATATATATATATATATATATATATATATATATACATAGACAGATAGATAGATAGATAGATAGATAGATATAGATATAGATAGATAGATATAGATAGATAGATAGATAGATAGATATAGATATAGATATAGATATAGATATAGATATAGATAGATAGATAGATATAGATATAGATATAGATAGATAGATAGATAGATAGATAGATAGATAGATATAGATATAGATATAGATAGATAGATAGATAGATAGATAGATAGATAGATAGATATAGATAGATAGATAGATAGATAGATAGATAGATAGATATAGATATAGATATAGATAGTTAGATAGATAGATAGATATTGGAATTTTTAACATAGAAATTGGAAATTTTCAGTGCCACTTTCTTTTGGGAATGGGCCCATGTCCGGACCCACAGAATGCCTGGATACATCCCTGCATACCTCCCCCCCCCCCCCAATTTACTTGAGGGTGGGTACGGACCTGACACATCAACCAATGTATGCATAAAACGTATGTAAATATATGAACTCATAAAACTGAAAGAAGGAAATATTTTATTGAACGACGCGCTCGAACACCTTTTATTAAGGACTACACACAGATATTGAGAGAGGGAACGCGCATAGGCCTACGTGCTTCCATTTTTCTAGGTGTGTGTGGGGAAGGGGTGGGGGGGAGAGCGTTGAACAGGCTGATTTTTGCACTGGTTGGAACGAGAGAAAATCATAATCAGCTGAATGGATCCCCAAGCGAGCACTGAACCGACTGGTTGGTCAATGGTGGGTGCTTATGATATATACACAATATTTCTATCAGAAATGGTATGGCCCTATGTAATGAATGCAACCACAATCAACAGGGGGTATGGGGGGGGTGGGGGGGGGGCTCCCCCAGCTACAAAATGGGTTGTTTAGAGAAAATCATACAGTAATGATAAGAGTAATTAATTCTGTCAAAAAGTTAACTTAAAAAAAAAAAAAAATCTTGCAAAAAAAAATTATAATAAATATGGCGCCATACCCGTTTTACCCTCTAGCAAAACTCTGATATTATTGTATTACACGAATGACCTGTGACCGCACTAATCCACACGTTTCATAACGCTGTCCTGTGAGCACGGGACAATATCAGTATATCACCACGGCGTCTCTGCCCAGCTCATTAAGTTGTGAAATGTAATAAGTCTTCAGAGTTACTGAGGTTTAATCTTGCCCTGCGAACAACGAGATAACAGGCGGGAGGCTCACACAAGCATTGTCGTGACCTGTGCAAGACGCTAGCAAGTCTTAAAGGTGTTGGTTATGATAGGCTCAAACTGTCAACTGTCACGACAAAGTTGTTCAACTCGACTGTTGCGTTGTAATTTCCCCCAACTTCCGACAGATTAACAACTAATGGGTTATACGACGAGAATCCACTAGAAATAGGACAGTCATTAGAAAAAAAGAAAGAAATGTTTTTATTTAACAACGCACTCAACACATTTTATTTACGGTTATATAGCGTCAGACATATGGTTAAGGACCACACAGATATTGAGGGAGGAAACCCGCTGTCGCCACTTCATGGGCTACTCTTTTCGATTAGCAGCAAGGGATCTTTTATATGCACCATCCCATAGACAGGATAGCACATACCACGGTATTTGATGTACCAGTCGTGGTGCACTGGCTGGAACGAGAAATAGCCCAATGGGCCCACTGACGGAGATCGATCCCAAACCGACCGCGCATCAAGCGAGCGCTTTACCACTGGGCTACGTCTCGCCCCTGGCTGTAATAAGAAATAACCCATTGGAACCACTGACGGGGATCGATCCCAAACCTACCGCGCATCAAGCGAGCGCTTTACCACTAGGCTACGTCTCGCCCCTGAACAGTCGTTAGAAGTCGTGAGAGTAGAAAGTTGGCCAACTTCGAGCTGGCAGTCGATGGTCTGACCGTAGCATTACATAGTTGCATGTGCCATACTTAGCTATTTTTCCATTTGTAAGCAGAAACACGTACGCCAGACTGGTTTACGCGTTTCACGGTTAACCAAATGGCCAAATATGTTGGGAACCAGTCAAATAGTTCGCGAACGTTTAGCAAAACGTTAGCTGGCTGAAAATAGGGCTGGTGCGCAGTAAGTCTAGGATCGATCCCTATCGGTGAGGGCTATTGGGCTATTTCTCGTTCCAACCAGTGCCCCACGACTGGTGTAACAAAGGCCGTGGTATGTACTATCCTGTCTGTTGAATAATGCATATAAAAGATTCCTAGCTGTTAATTAATTAAAAAAATAGTATCCCATTGAATGGCAACATCGGGTTTCATCTCACGTTATCTGTGTGGGCCTGGGAGCAGGACGTAGCCCAGTGGTAAAGCGCTCGCTCGATGCGCGGTCGGTCTGGGATCGATCCCCGTCGGTGGACCCATTGGGCTATTTCTCGTTCCAGCCAGTGCTCCACAACTGGTGTTACAAAGGCCGTGGTATGTACTATCATGGCTGTGGAATGGTGCATATAAAAGATCCCTAGCTGCTAATCGAAAAATAGTAGCCTTTGAAGTGGCGACAGCGGGTTTCCTTTCTCAATATCTGTGTGGTCCTTAGCCATATGGCCCACGCCACATAACCGTACACAATTTTTTTTGGATGCGTCGTTAAATAAAAAAAATTCTTCCTTCCCTATGAGTCTATGACCTGACCTGACCTGACCTGACCTGATCTCGTTACGGCTTGTTTATTGTTTTTACAATGACATATTGAACGTTATTAACTCTGGTACAGTGGTAAAGGGACAACGTTGTTAGAAGTTAAAAATATATTATTTATTTATTTATTTATTTTTGGTGGGGTCCTTAACTCTATGTTCAACGCCACATAACCTTAAAATTACAATGAGTCATTCAATACAACATTTCTCCCTTCCTTCATCCATCTCTAACATAAACATTGCTTATATTATTCACACGAGAATATTTAGTTCCATGTGCAATATAAAGTCATCCATCTTTCACATAAAATGTGCATAATTCACACAAATATTTAGTTTGCTTTTTGTACGTTTGTAATAAATAACTACACAGTGATCCTTTGATATTTTGGGGGGTTTGTACGCTACGGCTGAGCCAATGGCTTCAGGGTTTCTGCCAGAGAGTAAAACGGGTATGGAGTCATACCCAAATATTTTGGCAGATTTTAGTCTTTTTATGTTAACCGTTTGACCAAATTAATGAATCTTTATCCTTACTGTATGATTTTCTTAACACTAACCCTAAACTTAACCCATTTTCTTTCTGGGGGAGCCTCCATTCCACCCCACCCCCCCCCCCCCCCCCCCCCCCCCCCCCCCCCCCCCCACCCCTCCACCCCATCCGTCCATACACCTTGTTGACTGTCATTACATTTCATTCCATAGCGCCATATCCAAAAATCTATTTCTGGTAAAAACACTGGGGTTTGGGCTACATTGTAATGAATGTGAACTAAAATTTAATTATATAAAATCACACAAGAATATTGAGTTGTAAGTGCCATATTTTGCTACAAAATAAAATTCATTTGTGATAATAGAAAATCCACAAATAAAGCGGATCTATTCTATTATTTCTAGACCAAACAAGGAAATGTTTTATTTAACGATGCACTCAACACATTTTATTTACGGTTATATGGCGTCGGACATATGGTGAAGGACCACACAGATATACATGTAGAGATAGCAAACCCGGTGTCGCCAATTCATGGGCTACTCTTTTCGATTAGCAGCAAGGCGTATTTTATATGCACCATCCCACAGACACGATAGTAAATACCACGGCCTTTGTTACACCAGTTGTGGAGCACTGGCTGGAACGAGTTGCAGACCAAGAGCCGCATTAGTTAAAGACACCTACCAGGCCCCTAGTTAGTGTAAGTGGATAATACTACACGAGTGTCTGTGGATACGATACTGATTTATCTTACAACGAGCTGTGTTTAAACAATGACCTGTAAGATAAATGGCATCTAAAGAACACAAGTGCAGTTTTGTATTTCTTACATATCCTACAAAAACTAGGCTTCAACCCAACTAGGCTTCAACCCAACTAGGCTTCAACCCAACTAGGCTTCAACCCAATTTAAACGTCTTTTTCTGCTATTTACGACTCTTACACTTATAAATATGTCGCAGAGCAATCACTTTCGGTCGTCCCTGTTGGAATGGAACCGGCCTCGGTGGCGTCGTGGTTAAGCCATCGGACTACAGGCTGATAGGTACAGGGTTCGTAGCCCAGCACCGGTTCCAACATAGAGCGAGTTCTTAAGGGTTCAGTGGGTAGGAGTAAGACCACTACACCCTCTTCTCTCTCACTAACCAACTAACAACTAACCCACTGTCCCATTGGGCTATTTCTCGTTCCAGCCAGTGCACCACGACTGGTATATCAAAGGCCGCGATGTCTGCTATCCGTGCATATAAAAGATCCCTTTACTACTAATGGGAATATGTAACGGATTTCCTCTCCAAGGTTATAATTATGTCAGAATTACAAAATGTTTGACACCCAATAACTGATGATTAATAAATCAATGTGCTCTAGTGGTGTTGTTAAACAAAACAAACTTTTTGGTGACCTTTTATTTATTTGAAACATCTTTTTCTTTTCCTTTTCCTCTCCGGAGAAGAACTTTAAATCGATATCACACGTATGCGTGTTATTGGTGAGTTTTTAACTGTTATTATAAATAGGGTATGATGTTCTTACCAAATGTCATACCTAGGTTCGTATAGGTCGGTACGTTTAGGCTTAAATTTTAAAAATCCGACACCCTTTAAATTTTTGGCCGAACCGTCTAAATTTGCGTTCAGTCACCAGCAATATTTCTGACATAACGTAACAAATTACTTCAACTTTTTGGCTTAATTCTCCTTCTGAGAAATTTCAAAATTATTACCGCCGCCTCTTCCACCTCTGCCTCGGGCAGCCACAGCCGGTCTTCGGTGCTCCATGTGCCAAGTCGTAAGCGAACCCCCCCCCCCCCCCCCCCCCCCCCCCCCCCCCCCCCCCCCCCCCCCCCCCCCCCCCCCCCCCCCCCCCCCCCCCCCCCCCCCCCCCCCCCCCCCCCCCCCCCCCCCCCCCCCCCCCCCCCCCCCCCCCCCCCCCCCCCCCCCCCCCCCCCCCCCCCCCCCCCCCCCCCCCCCCCCCCCCCCCCCCCCCCCCCCCCCCCCCCCCCCCCCCCCCCCCCCCCCCCCCCCCCCCCCCCCCCCCACCTCCCTGTTATGGACGGAAGAGCTTTCTGATCGTTCTAATATTTGTACAAGGTTAAATTTCATTTTATTTCCTAACAAAAGAGATTTTTGAAGACAAAATCCAGTTTGGCCTTCTTACAAATATTAAGACGACCAGAAACACATTCTAAACAAGAAAATATATTTAATATGTAAGTTTAATCGTAGAAATATTTTATTAGTCGGAAACATCTTACAATGCAGCAAACTCGGGAATGTCTCTTTAAGAAAAAAATACAATAATGATAAGAGTAATTAATTTTGTCAAAAAGTTAACTTAAAAAAAATAAAATCTGCCAAAATATTTGGGTATGGCGCCATATCCGTTTTACCGTCTGGCAGAAACCCTGCTAAGATGTTGTTAAGACATTCCTGTCTTTTATTTAGCAATATAGCTTTCGTAGCATATCCATTCATCTTACATCGTATATTGTTGATACATTAATTCAGGGTTCGAACTTAACGGTCGCCCGATCGCCCCTGGCGACTGAAAACGACGACGGTCGACTGAAAACCCACAGTAAGGTTGCCCGCCTGGCGACCGATTTTAAAATTTTAAAAAATCGTGTTTTCTCTTATAAATTGTTGCAATCTTGTTGTTTTTTTAGAAAATATTATTCGGGCAAGTGAAAATAGAAAGTGAAAGTCACCACTTGCACGGATGGCAACTCAAAAAAAAAGTTAAGCGCAGACACTGTTAATTGATAAAATCCTTAACATTGTTTGGCATTATTAATTGGTGCTCCAAAAAAACGTGTTTTATTTAACGACACCACTAGAGCACGTTGATTTATTAATCATCGGCTATTGGGTGTCAAACATAAGTTGGTAATTTTGGCATATAGTATTAGAGAGGAAACCCGCTACATTTTGTTTCCATAACCATAGTTTGACACCCAATAGCCGATGTATTTTTCGTGCTGGGGTATCGTTAAACATTCATTCATTCATTCATTCCGCTACATTTTGTTTTCATTAGTAGCATTAAATCTTTTATATGCATTATCCCACAGACAGGACAGCACACACCACGGCTTTTATATACCAGTCAGGTGCAGTGGCTTCAACGCCTATAAGCCAAATGGGCTCACAGACGGGGATCGATCCTAGACCGACCGCGCATCAGGCGAGCGCTTAACCACTAGGCTACGTTGTGGTATAAACTGTCGCGTTGTTTGAACAACACATGCATATGAGAATAGCCTGAGGCCAAAACAAGTCCTATATTCACCAAAGCCAGCCAGGCTACAGACTCGATAAAAACACAATTATAAATATCTAGGTCAGAAGATATATTTAAAGGAACAGATCCTAGTTTTTAAACACTACAGCATATTTTTCACTATTAGATCCGTTTATGGTCACTAAAATCAAACATTACTTATGTTTTTTTGTTTAGATTATCTATTTGCGAAGAACAGAAGTGTTTCTGGTCATCCTGGTGTTTGTAGTACCAAATATTGCAGTTTTCATATTTTCAAAAACGCACGTGCGTCTGATGAGTAGCGGTTTATTGATTCTGGTTCTGGTATATATTTAAAGATATTTTCTGTTTAAACGTCACAGACTAGGTCCAGGGTTAAAGGGACATACCCTAGTTTCAACCCGTGAAAATTAACACTAAGTTTAGTTAATCTACAAACCTGTAACACATTTGGATAAAATTACAGTTGAGTGAAATATGAGTCTGTGACTTTGAAATGGTGAACTGCCCTCTACAAATAGATTAAAAGTGGACTCCATAGCTGTTACTTCTCAGACGCACGTGCGTTTTTAAAAATATGAGAAATGCATTTTGTGATATTAAAAACACCAGGATGACCAAAAACACTTCGAATGTAGGGAAATGGATAATCTAAACAATAAAATCTTAGTAAAGTATGATTTCAGTTATCAAAATACGTCTCTAATAGTTGCAAACATGCCTTAGTGTTCAAAAACTAGGGTATGTCCCTTTAATAGTTAGTTGTTACAAACATGCCTTAGTGTTTAAAAACTAGGGTATGTCGCTTTAATAGTTAGTTGTTAATCACTCGTAGGACGGTACATAGCCCAATGGTAAAGCGCTCGCTTGGTGCGCGGTCGGTCTAGGGTCGATCCGCGTAGGTGGGCCCACTGGGTTATTTCTCGTTCCAGCCAGTGCACCACGACTGGTATATCAAGGCCGTGGTATGTACTACCCTGTCTGCGGGATGGTGCATATAAAAGATATCTTGCTACTAATGGACAAATGTAGCGGGTTTCCTCTCTAAGACAGTACGTCAAAATTACCATTTATTTGGCATCCAATACACGGTGATTAATAAATCAATGTGATCTAGTTTTGTCGTTAAACAAAACAAAGGTTATGTCTGAAATCGGTAATTATAAAGCAACCCCTGCAATTAAGATAATGTCCACGGCAAATAATTTGCCGTGGAAAAAGTGTCCACGGCATTTTCCACGACAATTTTTCAGTTAACAAGTTTGTAATTCTGGATTTGTAAGTAAATTTGAATGATAAGTTTGTTATTTGTGTTTGTTGCCAATATGCTGTACGATTTATTTAAGCAAGTGGCGGTATTCGTTGATTAAAAAGTGACGTAACAGTTAACGCGCGAATAACACGTGCACGATCAAAAACAATGGTCACTCGGCCCCAGAAAAGGGTAGCATATTTGCCAATATAAATGACGCAGAAATTTTAAACGGAACGATTTATCGGAACGATCTCTCTATATATATGTATATCTAGATATATCTCACCATCAGGCTGCCACATGTGTATAAGACGTGGATGGGGCAGGGGGAAAAACTGCACCACCCCATACCCCCAGCCATAAGCGTACGAGACGGGACCATGGTGGCAACTGCCTCCACCACCACCAGTCACCTTAGTGCTGGAGCAAAATTTTAAATTCGGGAAAAAATTATACAGATATTCGGGCAAAATGTGCTAACCTGAAACCTTTTTATCATGTATAGTGTGTATTCATAATTCTAACCACAATATTAGTTATAATCCATGTACAAATGCCTGTGTGTTATGTGTTATGTGTGTGTGTATCTGTGTATGTGTGTATATATATATACACATATAGACAAAATTAGTTACAATCCATGTACAAATGACTAGTTATATTATATATATATATATATATATATATATATATATATATATATATATATATATATGTATGTATGTATGTCACGGGGATCCTATAATACCCGTAACTGAATGAAACACGAGTATCCAAATATCTCTCCTAACTGTATATCTATTAGATCTCTCTGTATCGGGCAGTCCAAAACCCGAGTGGCTCGTCTCTAGGTGTAATCAGAGATACGATCTTATATAAATATATATAATATATAGCACGTTTAGTTCACTAGAAAACACAACAAAACACAATACACTTTGGAATCTGTATTAACACTACGCTGACAAATGTACTTGCCGCAGTAGTTAATTAACAACAACAAATAATAACAACCCAGAACTAATCACTTAATTAGTTAATCACTAGGTGTCTAGTTTACACAATATTCTAATCACTTCACCTTGATACAACACACACACGTGTGATAATTGAGAAACGCTGCCAGGAGAAGTTAATTAATAAAGGAATTACAACTCTATTCCTAACTGGTTAATTTTTAATTAACCTTTAACTACTCATTCAGTAACCTGTAATACAGAATTAATACTGGTACCTATCACAATAAAGACAATAACCTACAGTTTACCTAGGTCCTCTAGGATGACCGGCTAAGCTTTAATAATTTTAGAACAGTGAAGCCTACAATTTACTTCGTCAGATTACCGGAAACACTGTCTAAATAATATTGGTATAATACAGTATTAAAATATTTAAGATCACATCAATTACATCAAGGTTATACAACAGAGCAGAAAAATATATTTACCACGTCCGGACTGAACTTATATAGATCGTTCAGTGGACGACGTTCGTTCCCCTGCAGCCTTCCAAAGTTTTTCCCTGATATATTTAAAATCCTAGCTATTTATTCAAAAATCTCAGAGACAGCGAATATCGCCTGGGGGCACAACACCTATCATGTGAATTTCCACCGCTCCCAGAGTCGGTATATTTTCTTAGAAGCCTAGACTGGTCGTCGCCTAGTTCGCCAGCAATACCCTGGTCATAAACCGCACTACCGGAGTTATTACGTAACTACTGGCCACATGGCCTCCACATCTGGTCTGGGAGTGTATTAGGGGGTACGGTCGCGCGGAGGTATTACGTAACAAAGTGCCCACCTGTTCTAAGTGCATATTGGGATACAAGACTACCACCGTCGCGCGGGGGTATTACGTAACCAAGCTGCACACAGCCCTCTAAAACAATTAACATCGCCACAGGCGAAAAAGATAAGAGCATGTTCCGTCACAATATATATATATATATATGTGTGTGTGTGTGTGTGTGTGTGTGTGTGTGTGTATACATACACACACACACACACACACACACACACACACACACACATACATATATATATATATATATATATATATACATATATATATATATATATGTACTGTAGATCTTGAAATTAACGCGTTCCTAAATTAATGCGAGTGACGGTGGGCAGACTAAAATGCGACATGAAATTAATGCGAGTGGCCTCCATTTGTGATATTACCTTCCTAGCAACACACATCCGTGTACTTTTTGGTTCAATCCAAGTTACAGTTGTCTTCAGTGAGATCAACTTACTAACATATCTGTGTACACATCAGTTAACCTGTTTAGTCCTTAGTGTTTTTGGTGAAATCAACTCCAAGCATATTTTGCAGTCTTCAGCAACGTAACGGGTATGGTTACATAAACCTGGTTAAACATTAGCATATATGTACCATTACAACCGTATCTTCCTGAGAATGTAGACATATTTCAAAGTGATAACAAAAGAACAATTCACCCAGCTAAGTTGCAGTGAACTTGAACATTGAAATGAAAGAAACGGTCGACCTCAGGATTAGCGTGCTGAAACCCATTCACACGCGATGTATCGTGTCGGCTTTTGATAGGATAGCCATATATTGCGCATATATCTGTTTGGCAGTAATGCTAATATGAATTTTCGTTTAATTCGGGCAAAAATCATCCTATGCTACCCAGCCAGAGACCGGGTTTCGTTGTGGGATAGACATAAGTGAACCTTCGATGGCTATAGGCACGTTAATAGATTCTGAACATACGTTATGTACTCTCAACAATTCTGTTCACCAGTTGAACACCTTTATTAATGATCACAGTACAGCATGGTCCATCTACTCCAAGAACTACTGTAACCATTCTAGTTGGCCTCTGCCAATAGTGCATACACTAATGCCCATGACCGTTCTATTTGTGTACACGTATCATCGAATCATAACAGTTCTGTTTGCGCCCATTGGGTGTACTCATGCCAGTTGTTGTTGTAACAGTTTTGTCCATCAGTCGAACACACATAGCAATCAGGGTTTTTGTCAGAGCGTAAAACGGGTATGGCGCCATACCCAAACGTTTTGGAAGATTATATCTTTTGAGTTAACTTTTTGACAAAATTAATTACTCTTATCATTACTGAGTGATATTCTTAACCCTAACCCTAAACGTAACCCATTTTCTTTCCGCGGGAGGCCCCCTGTTGACTGTGGTTGCATTCAATTCCATAGCGCCATATTCAAAAATTTCTTTCTGGCAGAAACACTGGCAATTTAGTCCGAAGGGACATAGAAAGTGTGTGGTTCTTTCTACGTCCGGATTGTTTAACATACCCTATATTGTGGAACCATGTTTCATCAGTTTCTCAACCGAAAAGTGCAACAAATGGACACACGAACCACAAATGTATAACCTACCGTACTCGCTAAATCTCGATTATTAGCAAAATAAATCTTCCAACGGCAACATAAAGAAATATTTGCTGGCCATTTTAAATTTGCTAAATAGCAACTCGCCCTGCACATTATGAAGAAGTATTGACTTAATGTGCGCCTTGCACTAATGGCAATGATATGAATGATTCAGTCCAGTTCATTCGTTTACAGTTATGTTCATGCTTAAATCTAATCAAGGTTCAAGTATATAGGACAACAGGAAACACTGAATAGACATATACTAATATTCTCATTTTCATATTCTGTTATACTCTTCAAAATGAATACATATTCTGTAGTATTATACATATTTGGACGTATATTTACAGGAAATGTACATAAATCATATTAATATTATTTAATAAAGTTTCCTGATTATTAATTGTTTAAAATTTATAACCAAAGTAGAATACATATATCATAACTCTCAGCAAAAGCCGCAATTATGACAGAAATATAGTATTTATGACTAAATTAGATTAATAAAATTATTGAAAATGTTACGGAACATTTACTGTCTGGATACGAACTGTTGTTGATTTTTAAAGTCGAATTACGGAGTGTTTACGATTTTTGACTTGTGATTTTTGTCTTATTTGTTTCAGAATTCTACATCAAGATGCAAATATTGTCGAAATTGTTTTTGAGAATGTTACGTCAGCTGTCAGATACATATTGGAGATTCACCCCAAAGAGAAAATATCAATTGTGATACCATCCAGTGAAATCTAAATTTCGAACAAGAACATTTGATGTACAGTATGTAGAGAAAATGTTGGATGAGATATTAAGGATGTATATTTTGATGACACTACCAATACATTAAAAATACCAATAGCATCTGTAAATAAAAGTCTACTTCCAAAAGTGTCACGAATTAATACTCATTCTTAAAAACAACTGTTTGTGGAAAGTGAAAGTGAAGATGTACGTTTTAAAAGTTCAGTGGTAGATTTAGAAACTGATGATGTATCTGTGGTGCAAGATAATGATGATCTCGTGACAATGGAAACAGAATGCTTAATGGATTGTTAAGCAATTACAAAGTCTTCTACCAGATGTCACAGAACACTTACGTGAACACAACATACTGCAAGACTGGATCACATTGTTTAATTTAGTAGCAGAAAAAAACTTTAGTGTTGATCATTTGACTAGTCAATTATTTTTTGATGTTATGCAATTCAGTCAATCAAAGTCTATCCATGGAATGCGTTTTTCGAGATCAGTTAGGCAATTTTGGTCTGTTGGCTTGTCATTATTCCATGCCAAATTCGTTCGATTTATGGGTGGTATGAACGGTCGGAGACAGCTGAATGACAAGTCCAAAACCAGAAAAGATTTAGCACCCGATTTATCTCGAGTAAATTTCATTTGTCCTGACATTGATATCCTCAATGAAACGAAGAAAACATAATCTACCATATGGATAGCTCCAAGATCCTGGCCCATATTCGGATGGGATTATCCGACATATAAATTGAATGCACTTCTGAATTTTAGAAATGACAAAACTATATTCATTGTTTAATAACTATGTGGTATCTGATCAAAACATAAACATTTTTAAATGGTCATATAATCATGTACTTTTTCAATTCTTAATATCCGAGGAGGAACAGCCAATACAGTATCATAATGACAAAGAGTCAAATGAACAATTCAATCAACAATTTAACTGAATTGAAAACAAAATCGTCACACTAAATATTCCATATTTTTTAATGTAATGTGTTTGATGGCCTGTGATGATGATATTGACTGGTTTGGTGTAACGAAAATCACAATAAGCTATTTCAGTATTGTAAAACAGCACTCATTATTAAACTTAAATGCATCTTGCAAATGAGTAATTAGCATTACCCAATAAAATCAACTGAATTGTAAACAATAACCTGGATCAAGAAGAATGGATGTTTCAAATGTTGAGTACTTACCAGTACTACACAGTTGAAAATTAACAGTGTTCATAAATAAAAATTAAAAAGTCAAATTATTAAGTTAAAACGACAACAGAAGTTTCGGGTGTACTCGTGCATAGTTTCTTTGCCACATAAGCTTTCAAACAACAAGTTGCATTTGACCAATTTTATATATCTTCCTGTGTCGTGCAAACGATGGACGCCATTTGAATGTTTTACCACATCCACACATTTTGTTCATATCACCGTGCTTACCAACCATGTGATCTTTTACGGACGCTGATGAATTGAGTTTTTATCCGCATTCTTTGCATGCGTATTTTTCAGTGTTATCACCGATACATGGTCCTTTGTGTTTTCGCATTTTTGAAACATATGCAAAAGATGTTTTTCGCATTTTGGGCATTTGTAGGGCTTGTTTCTGATATGCTTATTCAAATGGCCGAAATAAAGTGACTTATCACAATATGTCTTATCACAATCCGTACATGAATACGTGTATGTCTTAGCACGGTGACGCGTTTTGTGTATAGAAAGTCCCTGTCGAGTTTTATAGACCTTGGAACACACCTCACATAGCAGTCTGGCATCACCATGCGAGAAAATAGCATGCTGCCTTAAATCAAATTTACTGGAATATCTTCTCGAGCATTTGTAACAGCTGATTTTTTTTTGTCTTGCTTAGCCTTGACATGTCGTTTCAAATTACTGCCAACTGGACTTTCGTAAGTACAAAGATCACTTTGTTTTTTCTTTAATACTCCACTAACCTTTCATTTTGAGGTTGATGTTATAACATGTTTACAGTTGTTAATGTCAACATTAATTTCAATACAGTTGTCAGAATTGGTGATATTGTTTTCTTTGACATCTGGCAAAGAAATGTTCATTGATATATCAGTTTCATTGATGATGAAATCGTCAAAACTCCGTATCATTTCTGTTTTGATTTCGAAAAGATAAACATGCATTTTCTGATATTGTAAGCAATGTTTTGACAATAAATGCTAACATATTTATTCTATACACAAAATGTATTGCATGTATGAAAGTTACAATAAACATAGGTAGTCCTGAGATATTTTTCTACGTATCTGTTTTTTAGCATGTAATATTGCATGACACTGTATTAAATAGTACTTGAAACTACGCTATACATCGCTATGTACTAAATTAAACACGTGCATATATGTACAGTATCTGTGGGGTTTTTATAATTAAATATGAAAGTTACAGTATAAGCATGAATAATATTGTCTAAAAGTCTACCGGAGCTGGTGCAAGAAACAAGCAACGCGCCGTAACAAAAATCGTCAACAGTCCACTCTCGCTGTAACCGAGTATGATGTCGATACAGTGGTTATTAGTGAGAGAGTCCGGTGTAGTGGTCTTACACCTCACCTACCAACCGAGTCGTTAAAATCGTACTGGGTGGGAGCCGGTAATGGAGGGCGAACCCAGTACCTACCAGGCTTGTGTCCAAAGGCTTAGCCACGTCACCGTCACACCAGCGAGGTGCGACTGACGGGTATGCACATGCCCCCCCACCCCCCCCCCACCAGTGAATCATCTTATGAGGTGGTGTCGTGGTTAAGCCATCGGGCATAAGGCTGGTAGGTACTGGGTTCACAGCCTGGTACTGGTTCCCACCCAGAGCGAGTTTTAACGTTTCAGTGGGTAGGTGTAAGACCACTACACCCTCTTCTCTCTTACTAACCACTAACAATTAACAACTAACTCACTACCCTGGACAGACAGCCCATATAATTGAGGTATGTGTGTGTGTGTGTGTGCGTGTGTGTGTGTGTGCTTTGTGTCTGTGTGCCCAGGACAGCGTGCTTGAACCGTAATTGGAAATAAGCATGAAAATAGTTTAAAAGAAAGAAAGAATGAAAGTGCTACCTGTTTATGAATCGTACACGTACCTGTGGACATATCAGTTTTACTTGTTTATCAGTCATGAATAAAAAAAAAAGGAAGGAAATGGGGGGGGGGGAGGTTAACGACGCGCTCAACACATTTTATTTACAGTTATATGGCGTCGGACATATGGGTCCACCGACGGGGATCGATCCTAGACCGACCGCGCATCAGGCGTGCACTTTACCACTGGGCTACATCCCTGTAGTGCCCTGAATTGTAATAAATTACCTGAATTGTAATATCTGCCTTGAATTGTAATAAACTAGCTGACTTGAATTGTAACAAAGAATTGCCCTGATTTGTAATAAACTAGCTGACTTGAATTGTAACAAAGAATTGCCCTGATTTGTAATAAAAACTGCCCTGAATTGTAATAAACTAGCTGACTTGAATTGTAACAAAGAATTGCCTTGATTTGTAATAAAAACTGCCCTGAATTGTAATAAACTAGCTGACTTGAATTTTAATAAAGAATTGCCCTGATTTGTAATAAAAACTGCCCTGAATTGTAATAAACTAGCTGACTTGAATTTTAATAAAGAATTGCCCTGATTTGTAATAAAAACTGCCCTGAATTGTAATAACCAGAGCTGCCTTGAATTGTAATAAGATACCGACTTGAACTGTAATAACACAAAAATGGAAAGGAACATGTTCTTAACGACACCGCACCGCAATTCTTCAATTTGAGGCTGTTTATTGTATTTAAGACAATCATTACAATTCAAGTCAGCTAGTGTATTACAATTCAGGGCAGTTTTTATTACAATTCAAGTCAGTATTACAATTCAGGGCAGTTTTTATTACAATTCAGGGCAGGTATTACAATTCAGGTAATTTATTACAATTCAGGGCAGTTGTTATTACAATTCAGGGCAGGTGTTACAATTCAGGTAATTTATTACAATTCAGGGCAGTTTGTATTACAATTCAGGACAGTTTTTATTACAATTCAGGGCAGGTATTACAATTCAAGGCAGTTTTTATTACAATTCAGGGCAGTTTTTATTACAATTCAGGGCAGGTATTACAATTCAAGGCAGTTTTTATTACAATTCAGGGCAGTTTTTATTACAATTCAGGGCAGGTATTACAATTCAGGGCAGTTTTTATTACAATTCAGGGCAGTTTTTATTACAATTCAGGGCAGGTATTACAATTCAGGGCAGTTTTTATTACAGTTCAAGGCAGGTATTACAATTCAGGTAATTTATTACAATTCAAGGCACTACAGTCCCGCCCACATTTGCCAACTGTATAACAATCTATAATCCATCATGCATGTACATATGATATTTGTCACTAGTTCCTATTGTCGGCCTCGGTGGCGTCGTGGCAGGCCATCGGTCTACAGGCTGGTAGGTACTGGGTTCGGATCCCAGTCGAGGCATGGAATTTTTAATCCAGATACCGACTCCAAACCCTGAGTGAGTGCTCCGCAAGGCTCAATGGGTAGGTGTAAACCACTTGCACCGACCAGTGATCCATAACTGGTTCAACAAAGGCCATGGTTTGTGCTATCCTGCCTGTGGGAAGCGCAAATAAAAGATCCCTTGCTGCCAATCGGAAGAGTAGCCCATGTAGTGGCGACAGCGGGTTTCCTCTCAAAATCTGTGTGGTCCTTAACCATATGTCTGACGCCATATAACCGTAAATAAAATGTGTTGAGTGCGTCGTTAAATAAAACACTTCTTTCTTTCTTTCTTTCCAAACCCTGAGTGAGTGTTCCGCAAGGCTCAATGGGTAGGTGTAAACCACTTGCACCGACCAGTGGTCCATAACTGGTTCAACAAAGGTCATGGTTTGTGCTATCCTGCCTGTGGGAAGCGCAAATAAAAGATCCCTTGCTGCCTGTCGTAAAAGAGTAGCCTATATGACGACAGCGGGTTTCCTCTAAAAAACAGTGTCAGAATGACCATATGTTTGACGTCCAATAGCCGATGATAAGATAAAAAATCAATGTGCTCCAGTGGCGTCGTTAAATAAAACAAACTTTACTTTAACTATAAACGGTTTGTTTTGTTTAACGACACCACTAGAGCACATTGATTTATTAATCATCGGCTATTAGATGTCAAAGATACGGTAACTTTGATACAGAGGAAGCCCGCTACCTTTTTTTTCCATTAACGGCAAGGGATATTTTATATGCACCATCCCACTGACAGAATAGCACATATCACGGCCTTTGGTATACCAGTCGACTCGTGGTGCACTGGCTGAGACGAGAAATAACCCAAGGGGCCCACCGACGGGGATCAATCCCATACTGACCGCGCACCAAGCGAGCGCTTTACCACTGGGTTACCTCCCCGCCCCTTGTTAACTGTAACGATTTAGCCTAACACAAAATCTGAACAGTTTTGTTGAACCTGCCTATAGGTGTCATTTTGGGGACACGGTGGGGTCGATCACTGACCGGACCTTACTTGGTGGTTCAGTGTTGTTAAAGAAATATTGAAATTTAAAATGGCACGATAATTTTTTTTTTTTAAATAACATCATTTTCATTTTTGATTAGCCTTTTGTTTATGAACACTATTTTTATCAACCAGCGATAGAAATAAGCAGCGATAGAAATAAGCAGAGTTTTTCATTCGTCCACCGGTCAAGAACATAGAGAAATCTACTTGTCCAGAAATAGTTTCACTTGTCCAAATAAATGTTTTTTATTCAAGTACAAGGACTATGTTTGATTGCTCAAAATTAAACTGCATTGAGCATTTTTACTTGTCCACTGGACAACCATTTAGGTACATTTTGCTTTGCCGAGCAGATTTTCACTTGTCAGGACAAACGGACAGGTGCTTATTTCGAACACTGTCAACGTTTGCATAATGGAAGACGCGGGATTAAGATATTAACGAAAACTCCACACACAAGGCTAAGTGACAGTATATCCGACGCGTTTTCGGAATTGTGTCACGGTGGTAAATTAAGAGCTCAGGGCTGAGTTCAGCCAGACCGAGCAGAAAAATGTCCGCAAGACTGGTTTATGCGCTTCATTGTAAATCAAATGACCACGTTGGGAACCAATCAAATAGTTCGCGAACGTTAGCGAAACGTCTGCTGGCTGCCCATGACAGTGTACACAAATCGTCCGATTTAACACCGTAATTAACCAATGGAAAAGAAAAAGGCTAAGCTTATATGCCAGTTGTATTAGAATTTGTTAAACTGTTGACAGACTAAATCCAGTTTGCGCTATTTACAAACAGCAGAGCAACCATAAACATATTGTTGAATATTGGCCTACAGATAAGAAACTACATTCAGTATCGTCCGTTGACCTGTTTCGGTGAGGGACCTGTTTCGGTGGTTGCGTCGTTTGTGCCCAACGTGCATTTGAAGATTTCGACCTTGTTGACTTTTGCATAAGAAATGCAGCTTATATATTTATTTATTTTAATTACCATTATAACCATTTATTTGCTCAACTTATAACACGATTTCAAGACATCATAATTGTTATATTCGTTTTTCTAAAATGTCTTTTAACATTAGTTCTCGAGGACTCCCATTTTGTAATTTGCTTTAAAATATTTAAAATATTTTTTTTATAAATTATTATAAGTACATGTTTTGTTGAACAATACACATGTTTTGCTAAAACACTGACAAGTTTTGTGTTGAAAAGTTTTGGCTGTAAGATATACCACTCAGTGATAGAAATAAGCAGAATTTTTTACTAGTCCACCGGACAAATACATCTTGAAATTTATTTGTCCGCCATTATTTCCACTTGTCCAAATAGATGGTGTGTTTTATTCAAGTACCAGGATGATGTTTGTGATTGCTTAAAATGAAATTGCACTGAACATTTTCACTTGTCCACTGGATAACCACCGAGGCACATTTTGCTTGTCCGAATAGATTTTCACTTGTCGGAACAAACGGACAAGTGCTTATTTCAAACCCTGCCACTAAACAGGCACGTCGGAAGCATGTTGACATTGGGGAGGGGGGGGGGGGGGGGGGGGGGGGGGGGTCTGATAGATCGTGGACCCGAACGCAAAGTTTCTAGGGGGTTTGAAGGTATGCTCCCCCGTACAATTATGAAAAGTGCATTCTACACGTTAATCTTTGCCTTAAGATTTGTTGTTGGGTTTTTTGTTGTTTTTTATTGTCCCCAGAAACAAGAGCAATGCCAAGGTTGGGGGCCTCGAATCATTAATGTACAATTGTATTTGCCTTAAGATTTACTACCAATAATATTTTTGATTCCGAATTATTAGGGGGGGGGGGGTGGCTAGAGCCCCTAACCCCCTCCCCGTTCCGCCGTGCTTGCTAAACGTTTCATTCGCCAAAACTGGTCACGTCGTTAACAATATTTACAGCTGATGCATGTGTTTTGACATTTTGACATTTTGCTACATAGCGGCTACTTTAGTGGTTATTTGAAGCGTAGAAATACTAATATAGATATAGGCTAACTATTTGGATAACAATTGGCTGTCTATAAATATTGATATGCAGAGTTTCTGCCAGAAAAAAAAAGTCCGGTTATGGCGCTGTGGAATTGAATATTTACAATGTGTGTGTTGAATGAAACCGCAGTCGACACGGGGTATTGGGGGGGGGGGGGGGGGGGGGGGCTCCCTCTGAAAGAAAATGGCTAGGTTTAGGGTTAGGGTTAAAACAATCATAACTGTGTCAATAGATTAACTTAAAAAATATATAATCATTTAACCCCTGCAATTGCCCACGTCAGTCGGCAATGCCGTGGAGATTTCCGTGGAGTTTTTAATTCTCCACGGCAATTTTTTGCCTTGGACTATGTCACTATATTCAGGGTTTTATTTAATGGCATGGGGTTTTTGGTTGTTGTTGTTTTGTTTTTTGGGGGGGGGTTTTGTGCCATGGAAATGTTTATAGTTGCATGAGTTGTAAATCTGTAACAAAATTGGGTATGGCGCCAAACCCGTTTCACCCTCTGGCAGAAACCCCGATATGTTTTAGAACCGAATGTTTATGCTCACCGAAACTAGTCTCCCTATAATAATATGTAATTTTAGTTGTTAAACTATTATTTTAGTCGAAAACATCTTACAGTGCGCAGGGTAAAATGAGTATGGCGTCATACCCCAAATGTTTTACAGATTTTTTTTATTTTTTTTTAAGTTAAAATTTTGACAAAATTAATGACTTATCATTACTGTATGATTTTGATAACCCTATGGCTAACCCTAAACCTAACCCATTTTCTTTCTGGGCGAGGATCTCGCAGAAGCACTGACTGGCAGCAAACTCGGGACTGTCTCTTTAACGTACTAGTATGTTGCTAGGCAACACCAGCAACACGTGGCGTACTGATATACTGTACGTCCATGTCTGATCAATAACCGTACACGTGTGCGTTCACATTTCTACTGTAGATAGGGCGAGACGAAGCCCAGTGGTAAAGCGCTCGCCTGATGAGCGGTCGGCCTAGGATCGATCCCCGCCTTTGGGCCATTGGGATATTTCTCGTTCCAGCCAGTGCACCACGACTGGTATATCAAAAGCCGTGGCATGTGCTATCCAGTCTGTGGGAAAGTGCACATATAATCGTTGATATTAATGTAGAAAATGTTGTGGGTTTCTTCTCTGAGACTATATGTCAGAATTACCAAATGTCTGACATCCAATAGCTGATGGATTGGTTAATTAATCAATGTACTCTATTGGTGTCGTTAAACAAAACAAACTTTAACTGAGACTGTCAGAATGACCAAATGTTTGACATCCAATAGCCGATTAATTAATTAATTAATTAAAATAATTAATGTGCTCTTGTGGTGTCGTTAAACAAAACAAACTTTTTAACTTTCGCGGGGAAGACAATACACAATGCACTTACTTGGATAGTATTCCGGTAAGGGCTGATGTATCGGCTCGGCTGCGGGTTTCGTATCGTTGTGTCCGTCCTTCGACTCCACCACGGGACGAGCGCTCTCATCATAATCCACGGACATAGCGAATAAAACAATGAACACAATTTGCAGAAACAAAAGCAACAGCGGGAATCTTAGCCGATTGAACACAAGGGAGGCCATATTTTTTTTGCAGTCGAAGAAGACGATCGAAGCGGTGCACTAGCAGACGACAAACACCTGCGGGAAAGCCCACGCGAGGCGATTTCGACGTTTGACCTTCACCTTGCCGTGTTGGTTAACGGATGAAGAATCACGGCTAGGCGGATTTCTGTGTGATATATTATACGCTAACATAGCTGTAAAAAAAGATGTATAAGCAGTGGCGGATCCAGAAAATCCATTTAGGGGGGGGGGGCCCAATGACATGAGGCGGAATGCCAAGGGAACTTTGGGGGAGTTTTGGAGGGGGGTCGTAAAAAAATTAAAATTAATATATAATAAAATTATAACTGGAGAGAGAGAGAGAGAGAGAGAGAGAGAGAGAGAGAGAGAGAGAGAGAGAGAGAGAGAGAGAGAGAGAGAGAGAGAGAGAGAGAGAGAGGAATTGTTTTATTTAATGACGCACTCAACATTTACGGTTATATGACGTTAAAGTGCACGCACACGCACACATACACACACATATTTGTGGGTGTGGGTGTGTGTGTACTGTCTCCAACGCCATACACACACACACGCACAGTATATATATATATACGTGTGTGTGTGTGTGTGTGTGTGTGTGGTGTGTGTGTGTGTGTGTGCGTGCGTGCGGGCGCGCGTGTGTGTGTGTCTACTATATTATACGTGTTGTGTGGTTTTGCCAAATACAAGCAAATGCAATAACATTTATTTATGTCACAAGTGACACAGGTTAATCTACATAATGCCGTTATCTTTCTCATTTTTTTCTCATTTTTTTTTTTTTCTTCTTTTTTTCTCTTTTTTTCTGCCAGCTGTTATATATAGATCCTTAAAGAGCCTGTAAAGACATATTTGTATTAGATGTATGGAAGGAAATAGTGCTTAGGGGCCGTCCATAATTTTCAACATTTTCACGAGCGTACAAACCGTACGCGGGGGGGGGGGGGGGGGGGGGGGGGGGGGCGAGGGGTTAAGGGGCCAGCGTTTACTCTTTTTGAAAATGAAAAATGTCGTTCAACATTTTTCATTTGGGGGGTGTACACTTTTAGGGGGGGTGGTCAAAAGTGTACTCTTTGTACACTTGTGAAAATGTTGAAAATATATCTGACAGTTAATTTTTAAAAACCGCGACCCGTTTTTTAATAGTAATTTTTTTATTGATAGATAGATAGATAGATAGATAGATAGATAGATAGATAGATAGTGGTTAGGCCATCGGTCTACAGGCTGGTAGGTACTGGGCTCGGATCCCAGTCGAGGCATGGGATTTTTAATTCAGATACTGACGCCGAACCTTGAGTGAGTGCTCCGCAAGGCTCAGTGGGTAGGTGTAAACCACTTGCACCGACCAGTGATCCATAACTGGTTCAACAAAGGTCATGGTTTGTGCTATCCTGCCTGTGGGAAGCTCAAATAAAAGATCCCGTGCTGCTAAAGGGAAAGAGTAGCCCATATAGTGGCGACAGCGGGTTTCCTCTCAAAATCTGTGTGGTCCATAACCATATGTCTGACGTCATATAACCGTAAATAAAATGTGTTGACTGCTTCGTTAAATAAAACATTTCTTTCTTTCTTTCTTTCTTTCATATACCACTAGGGTTTCGAACACGCCCATCCATCATAAGATCGCTGGCCTGACTCGGGATGCGGGGGGGGGGGGGGGGGGGGGGGGGGGGGGGGGATTTTGTGATAGATAGATAGATAGATAACTAGTTTAACGTGCTCATATACCACTAGGGTTTCGAATACGCCCATCCATCATAAGATCGGTGGCTTGACTCGGGATGGGGGGGGGGGGGGGTGGAGAGTTCTGAAACGTCTCGATGAAAAACACTTGTCCGATGCCAGCAGAGCTATTTTTAGCCTATGACACGCAAAAAGGGGTTATCCCAGAGGTACCCAGCGGGTTGGACTATACCAATTAAAATCCCATAGGCGACCATGTTAACGTTTGTGTTTAAAAACACTATATGCAATATATCAACCAAACTATGACCCATAAATGTCAGTACTACAACCTCTACCTCAAAGTATTAACTGCAGAAAATGGTACCTTTCATGGCTCATTTTCGGTATAACCAGATGTTTTTTCAACACCCCTAGTTTCGCACAAAATTTGAGTACTTTTTTGTACATGTTCCAAGCACAAGGCTACTTGACACAGTGGTACTAGATGAATTAAAATTGTATACATTTTTAGCCCAGATGAAACTATTATTTTTTACTACCAACACACTCACATTTATAACCAATCACAGGACTTGTGGTGTTAACTTCTCAATCAAAAGTTTGGTGCACCTCGAACTTCGACCCAGCCGGAAATTAATTGGTTTAGTGTTCCCAGCGAACTCTCCACCAATCGAGGTCTCACACCTCCGACTATGTTTAATTGTTGATCCTTTGTTCGATCATTTTCTGTCATTCATTCATTTCAACTTATTTTCGTGCTTATACCCAGTTAAGGTTCAAGCACGCTGTCCTGGACACACACCTCAGCTATCTGGGCTAGTGGGTTAGTTGTTAATTGTTAGTGGTGGGTGAGAGAGAAGAGCTACAGCTACCCATTGAGCCCTTAAGAAATATTTAACGACGCACTCAACACATTTTATTTACGGTTATATGGCGTCAGACACATGGTTTAAGGACCACATAGATTTTAAGAGGAAACACGCTGTCGCTACTACATGGTGAGCCCTTAAGAACTCGCTCTGGGTTGGAGCCGGTACCGGTACCCAGTACCGACCAGCCTGTAGTACGATGGCTTAACCACTGCGCCACCGAGGCCGGTTTTTTCCTTCAACGTGGGGATGACTTGATTCAAGAAAGAAAGAAATATTTTATTTAACGACGCACTCAACACATTTTAGTTACGGTTATATGGCGTCAGACATATGATTAAGGACCACACAGATTTTGAGAGGAAACCCGCTGTCGCCACTACATGGGCTACTCTTTCCGATTAGCAGCAAGGGATCTTATATTTGTGCTTCCCACAGGCAGGATAGCATAAACCATGGCCTTTGTTGAACCAGTTATGGATCACTGGTCGGTGCATGTGGTTTACACCTACCCATTGAGCCTTGCGGAGCACTCACTCGGGGTTTGGAGTCGGTATCTGGATTAAAAATCCCATGCCTCGACTGGGATCCAAACCCAGTACCTACCAGCCTGTAGACCGATGGCCTAACCACGACGCCACCGAGGCCGGTCTGGTGCATATAAAAGATCCCTTGCTGCTAATCGAAAAGAGTAGCCCATGAAGTGGCGACAGCGGGTTTCCTATCTATATTTGTGTGGTCCTTAACCATATATCTGACGCCATATAACCGTAAAAAAAAAT
Organism: Gigantopelta aegis; assembly: GCF_016097555.1. Lineage (NCBI taxonomy): Eukaryota > Metazoa > Mollusca > Gastropoda > Neomphalida > Peltospiridae > Gigantopelta > Gigantopelta aegis. The sequence continues at coordinate 6,082,272 of NC_054710.1, forward strand.
GTTGAGTGCGTCGTTAAATAAAACATTTTCTTCCTTCCTTCCTTTCTTCCTTTCTTCCTTCCTTCATTAGAGATTGAATCTGGATTCCAAAATGTTTATAAGCACGGGCCCAGATCCAAGTTGAAAGTTCACCCAACTTTGAATATCGCATTAAATAAGACCATGCCTGCCATTGATCAGGTATGTGACATGATTTGTGGTCATAAAATGTGTTTTCGTCTGGCCAGTAGATTCCTGTAATTGAATTTGAACTGGTATCAGTATGGGCGGAACGTAGCCCAGTTGTAAAGCGCTCGCTTGATGCGTAGTCGGTTTGGGATCGATCTCCATTGGGCTATATCTCGTCCCAGTCAATGCACCACGACTGGTATATCAAATACCGTGGTATGTGCTATCCTGTCTGTGGGATGTTGCATTTAAAATATCTCTTTCTTCTAATGGAAAACTATAGCGGGTTTCCTCTCTAACATTATGTGTCAAAATTACCAAATGTTTGATATCTAACAGCCGATTATTAATAAATCTTGTGCTCTAGGGGTGTCGTTAAACAAAACAAACTTTTTAGTGTCAGGGTACCAGCTATTATTGTGTTTGAAACATGTACATGTGACGCTGAATCGGTGAAATACCTTTTAAAAATAGACTAGAGCTCGTCTCCATAACCATTACTTCTCAGAGGTATGTGCGTTTTTACAAATACGAATAATGTATTTCGTGGTATTAGAAACAACAGGATGACCAGAAACATTTTGGATGTTCAGAAATGAACAATCTAAGCAATACAATGCAAGTAATGTCTAACTACAGTTATCAAAAACGGCTTTAACAGTGAAAAATATGTCGCCATGTTTAAAAACTAGGGTCTGTCTGTAAAACATTGACATTTGACACTTTTAACAAAGGCTATAGCACCTCTAACATTGAATTAAATATACGACAATCTACTCGACAAAACACACACACACACACACACACACACACACACACACACACACACTGGACCAGAAGAGAACCGATAATGTTAATTTCATTTGATTTATTAAGAATCGTTCAGTTTTAATCCCATTGGTTTTTGTGTGTATTAAATTACAAATGAACATTTTACAGAATTAAGTTTATTAACAAAAAAAATCCATCTCCATCTCTCTCCATTAATAATTATACGCAGGGATGGGTTGTGTGTGTGTGTGTGTGGGGGGGTGTGTATTTTTTTATATTATTATTATTATTGCTAAATGTGTCATGGTCTAATTCCTGTAGTATATAAATGTATCTGAGTGTTGTAGCCCACCATGCGTGGACGTCAGTTAACGTAATTAAATGTACTCAGTGGACTGGTGAATAGACATGTTCCTATCTATATGTAATATACAGATATTTCTGCCTTTATGTGGATACACGCAATGGATACACATTTCCGTTTCATATACGTAATAAACGCAAATCAATACACATTTTATCTATACGTAATAAACGCAAATGATACACATTTCCATTTCATATACGTAATAAACGCAAATGAATACACATTTTTCTCTTTATACGTAATAAACGCAAATGATACACATTTCCATTTCATATACGTAATAAACGTAAATGATACACATTTCCATTTCATATACGTAATAAACGCAAATGATGCACATTTCCATTTCATATTCGTAATAAACGCAAATTAAGACACATTTTTCTGCCTATACGTAATAAACGCAAATGATACACATTTCCATTTCATATACGTAATAAACGTAAATGATACACATTTCCATTTCATATACGTAATAAACGCAAATGATGCACATTTCCATTTCATATTCGTAATAAACGCAAATTAAGACACATTTTTCTGCCTATATGCAATAAACGCAAATGATACGCATTTCCATTTCATATACGTATTCGTAATAAACGCAAATGAATACACATTTTCTGCCTATTCGTAATATAAGCAAATGAATACACCTTTACCGTACCTTTACCGTACCTATACGTAATATACGTAGAAGAATACATATTTACCTTATACGTAATAAACGCAAATGAATATATATTTCCTCTACCTATATGCAATGTGCTTAATATAAGTCAATACACATTCTGCCGACATGTATAAAAACATTTATTTTTATTTTTTATTATTAACACAATATATACATAGGTACATAAACGAATACAAATACGTAAACAAATGTAAATAATAAATGAATAAATAAATAAATAAGTACGTAAATAAATAAATAAAGATGCATATATGCCAATAAAAGACACACGCTAATGGGGCGCACTCGCACGCGCACACACACATATACACATACATACATTACTTAGTGTACAAATAAAATATATAGGATGTGTAAATGCTTTACACTCTGTGCAGCCTTGTGAAGCACAGTATTACCATGAGTTATAATACATATACTCCTGGGGAAATAGTATAATATCATAAGTAACTGATATATTATGCAATGTTTGAAAACTATGAACTCATGTTAGGGTTTCAAAAAGGGTATGGTACATGGACCATTTGGTTAACAAAATGTCAATATTGTTTTTACTAAAATAAATATGTTTTTCTACAATGTATCTATGCTTGATTTCGTGTTGGAAAAGAGTTATGTCTAGCGGTATCTTTTGAACTTTGCATTTATAAATAAAATATTTTGCTGTAAGCAATAAAAAGTCGAAAATAGTGTTTGTTGTGATATTGTCAGTAGTTCCAAATATAATAAGTTCAAGGGAGAGTTTTAGATTACGTACATGTTGACATGATTCCATTAACCAACTTAAAAATGCATTCCAAAATTGTCTGACAATTTCACATTCCCAAAAGAGATGTACAATAGATTCTTTATGTTTATGACAAAAAGTACACGCTTCTCTATCAACAAGTTTTAATTTATAGACGAAAGAGTTTGTTGTTAATATTCTGTGTAAAATTCTATATTGAAACCATCTTAATTTTGTTTCCAGTGTAGTTATACATGGTTTTAGATAGATACCAGGCCAATCAAGATCAATGTGAAAATGATATTGCCACTTAGATACTGCGGTATTTTGAATATCAGAAAATGTCAATGTATAGTAATATAATTTCGAACCTTTCTTGATACAGCAAAGTTTACGTTGAACAGGCGAATCATCTAAAGGTACATTTGTTGATATTCTTGTAATTTTTAATTGTGTAAAATATGAATTAAGAGAATTAATGACACCATAATATTTTAAGAAACACATTTAATTGATATAATTCATTAAATTCCTTTAAATAAAAAAATTCGCCATTTTCTTTCACAAGATCGCATATCTCTGAAATACTAGTACCTTTTTCTAATCATTTCCTTTTAAAGAAACTTTTACTGTCTATTTTTATATGCGAATTGTAAAAAATTGTTTCAAATAAAAAGTCTTCAAACGTTGTTACTTTTATGGCTACAGAACAATCATAAAAGGCATTAAGGCAATCTTTCCAAAATACATTATCTACATCTCTAATAAGACGTTTTGGAAAATGATTACCAAATGAAGCTAAGTAACTAAATTGAGGAAAACATGCAAATAAAATTGGTTTCCATTTTGGGTCTTTTGTCTCCAGTTTCCGTAACCATGTAATTTTAAGAGCTTAAATGTAATTAAATATGTCTACCATTCCAAGACCTCCGTCTTTAACAGGTTTACAAAGAGTTATTCTTTTTATTTTATCCGGGTTTTTTTGTTCCATACGAATTGGAACAATATGCAATTTAAAAAAAAAATTAATAATTCAGACGGGTTCAGCAATGTTAATAGTAAATGGTTAAGTTTCGATATTCATAGTGCTTTTATTACAGCTATTTTACCAAGTGGTCTTAAAATTCTTTTCATCCAATTATTTATAATTTGCTTAATTTCAAACAATTTAGACTCATAATTAAGTTTAAACATTTTACTAAGATCTGTACTGAAGACAATTCCGAGTACTTTGAAGGATTCAGGATTACATTTTAGATTGAGATTGTCTAAGAATCTTACAGTGCTGTTTCTACGCGAGCCAATCGAAATAACTTCAGATTTATTATAATTAATTTTTAATCCAGATAATTTAGAAAATAAATTAAGTGTATTAACAGTCTGTTCAAAGGACGTCCTACTACCATCCAGTATAAAATCTGTATCATCCGCATATTGTGAAATTATGTATTCCTTATTAAGTAATTTAATTCCTTTAATATTTTTTTTCTTATTATTAATCCTGCTAGAACTTCTACACAAAGAAGAAAATATACGGGGATAATGGGTCTCCTTGCCTGCAGCCTCTGTAGATATAAAAGGAGGAAAACATACTTCCATTAACAATCACACTAGATTTAATATTTTGATAAAAAAACAACATAAATCCATCGTTTAATACCTGCAGCAAATCCAAAACAAAACATCCCTGGGATATTGTGGACATGTATAAAAATACTCATTTGAATACACATTTACTCTACCAATATGTAATAAACGCAAAAGAATACACATATACGCTATATGTAATTTAAGCAAATGTATATATATTTACCCTACCGATACGTACGCAATATACGCAAAAGAATACACATTTGCCCTGCCTGTACGTAATAAACGCAAATGAATACCTATTCTGCAAACCTGTATAAAAATACTCAATTGAATACAAATCTTCTCTCTCTCTCTCTCTCTCTCTCTCTCTCTCTCTCTCTCTCTCTCTCTCTCTCTCTCTCTCTCTCTCTCTCTCTCTCTCTCTCTCTCTCTCTCTCGAAGACTTGCACCTTCCCAATGAGATGTCAAAACTCGATGTGGGTGATATGTGATACTTGTGTGGAATTCGAACCCAGTACCCGCCAGTCTGTAGTCAAAAAGCATTTGACTTCAGGTCAGATCAGGTCAGAGAGTTTAACGTGTACATTCAGAGCAAGCTGTTGTAGCGCACGCCTGTCCTGGCCGCAGGTGTCGGCCTCAACCGGTTCCTCCGTCCAGAACAGGAAAGGGGTGGGGAGGGTGAAGGGGGGCGGGGGGACGGCGCTTGCACTGTCAGTGCAAGGGAGCACCTGCAGTCCGACCGTGATCGGTAACAAGCGGAGGGGTGGTTAATGCCAAGGTTCGTCTAGGGTCAGTGAAGGCGATTATGACGTCACGGTGGTTCATGCTCGTTCAGTGCCCAGATTCCTTCACCTTGCCCCTGGCATTTCTGTTGGCATTCCAAGCCACTTCGCGTCTAGTAGGTGGAGGAGTCTCTTACATCAAATGTGCTTCTACTTGTGCTCATGTTAACATTTTCTCTGAGTCATTAGTTAGCCAGACCACATAATATTTTCAGATTATCTTAGCTACGTTATCGTAAAATGGGGCGGAACGTGGCCTAGTGGTAAAGCGCTCGCTTGATGCGCGGTCGGTCTGGATTCGATCACTGTCGCTGGCCCATTGGGTTTAATTCTCGTTCCAGCCAGTGCACCACGACTGGTATATCAAACGTTGTGGTATGTGCTATCCTTCTATGGGATGGTGCATATACATGTAAAAGATCCCTTACTACTGATGTAAAAATGTAGCGGGTTTCCTCTCTAAAACTGTCACAATTACCAAATGTTTGACATCCAATAGCCGATGATTAATAATGTGCTCCAGCGTGACAAAATTGATACAAGCAGCGCATGAACACATCCAGACGGCGTACCAATAACACGTGTGACACTATCGGACACAACACTGATAGGTATTGGGTTCGCAGTCCGATACAGGCTCCCACCCAGAGCGAGTTTTAACGACTCTACACCGACTTCTCGCTCACAAACCACAAACAATTAACCACTAGTCCACTGTCATGGACAGACAGCCCAGATAGCTGAGGTGAGTGCCCAGAACAGCGTGCTTGAACCTTGATTGGGTATAAGTACAAAAATAAGTATAAACGAAATAAATGAATGCAATAAAATGTGGGTTCACATGGCGTTTAAGACTGAATATTTTTTATTAGCAACCTTAATTTTTTTAATTAAATAACAGTTCCATTTTAAGGGATACCCTGCACTGGTTTTTTACATCTTGTGTATTCTGCATAACAGCGGAAT
>NC_054710.1:6088539-6115740 GCF_016097555.1 Gigantopelta aegis
ATTTGCCCCTTGCCCATTTTGGCGCATTTGAAATATGACTAAATACAGCAAAATAACCTTTTAGTCATATTTATTTGCGGTAAAATCAACTTTTAAAAAATTACGTAAGGAGCCTCAAAATTGCAATCAGTGAAAAAGTATTAAGTTCAAGCCCTGTTGTTAATTTGTGTACTGTAGTTTGTCTTTCAAATAATCTACCCCAGCAGCTGATAATTTGTAATTTTTATTTGTATTTATTTATTTATTTATTTATTTATTTATTATTATTAATTGTAAACTGATGGCGAGTGTGTTCTGTATTGTGTCTGGTTAATTACATTATTTTTCTGGGATCAAATGAAAAACAACACCCGGAAAGCTAATGACGTCATTAGAAAGTGATGTCATTAGCAATTGGAACAGGCGAAGTTAATGATTCAAGGGTCTACAGTTAGATTATAGCCAGGTTTTGTTTTTTTTTGGTGTTTTTTTTTTTTTGGGGGGGGGGGGTTCAAGAAATACCAAATATACAGTTAGTTCCGAAGAAAACGATTCTTTTAAGAATTGAACGTGAAATTTTTTGAGTTTCATGCTAGTATGAAACGCAAAACCGCTTTACACACTGTATGAATGGCGTAGCGCGTTAGCGCGAAGCCATTCATACTAAAGTGTGTAAAGCGGTTTTGCGTTTCATACTAGCATGAAACTCAAAAATATTCACGTTCAATTCTTATAATTCCAAACACATAACCATGTTATTAATGTAAACCTCTTTAAAATAAAAAGTGAACTCTATTTTCCAACTATTTACTATTTTATTAACACGAAATTCATACTCAACATTAGCGGAATCCCTATGGTGGTTTCGGCTTTTCCCGTCAATAGCCGAATGAGAGAATAACAATGTTACAATCATTAATACAATTCATATTAATTTTTTGCATTAAATATCAATACCAACTAGAAACATTTTGAATTCACTAGAAACATATAACGTAAGTAATTTTAATAAATTTTAACCTGTAATAAAAATGTCTGAAGCGATGTATTTTGTATGGTATAATTTATATGTGAAGCGGTTGGTGTATGAATATTTAACTACGAACTGTGGATGGGCGCCATTTTTTTATTACTGTCCAGATTTACCAATTACGACGTTGAAATTACAGTTATAAAATGTGTTGATAGATTTGACATGGAGAAAGTGGTTTCAATGTTTCCGGAAATGGATGAAACAGGTGTGTCGCGAGTTTCTGTGTTTACTGGCCTTGTAATTGTGGAAGTGGCAACACAGGATGGTTTTGGCATGTGTGACTTCAAGTGGTGCGACACAAGTATTCGTGACATTTGACAGTGCCATGCTGATGTTTCGTTTTTGGAAAGTGGAACATTCTCTGTTGTAGCTTCGAATTGAAGCTTCGTTCCTGTGTCCCGACATGTACATGATATACCTATTTTCAAAACCCGAGTCGTCTAAATATTGGACCGCAGTGGCTATGTGTTGTGTACGTCATACTACAATGCCGTTGAATGCGTGTTACTGCTAATGGTTGGCATGAACTGACTGAATTTTGTTTTTGAAATCGCTTTTGTAAAAGACCAAATTCCATTGGAATTATACACTTTTTTTGGATCGACAAAATAGATTTTTAGCTGTGGGATTTTGAATTCACTATAAACATGTAACGTAAGTAATTTCAATAACTTTTAACCTTTAATAAAAAATGTCTGAAGCGACCTATTTTGTATGGTATAATTTATATGTGAAGATTTTTAGATGTTTACAAGTTTGACAGCAGATGATTACTGTTTGATGTCTAAAAATAGAATCTCAAGGAAATTCCTCGGGGATTCCTTTGTTGACATAATTCATAAAGTAGTTCCGGCTATATAGCCAAAAATAGTGCTAAACTGAGATTCATGGTGCTATGAATGCCAGTTTTTATCATCACGTGATACGAATTTGACCAATCCAAGGGTTTATAATAAAGGGATTTTTAGAGATTGGAATTATTTTACAATGGATGTTTACATATGGAGTTTTTAGATTTGCGGAATCAAATAGACAATAAGACCCGCAAATCTAAAAAAACCTCCATATGGTTATCTCCTAATTGTTTGTAAGTACGGTATGGGCAATATTACGCTATTCATGTCTATGGAAAACGTACACAAAAGGGTCAGCTAGATTCATATACCCCCCCCCCCCCCCCCCACACACACACACACACAAACACACACCGTCTCCCCTGTTCAGAAAACGCACTGTTCGTACAGTACTTAGTATGTATTCCTCCTGTTCCAGATGGTTCGGTAATATGGATCAATCAAATACTTATTTACCGCCTATATACATTTTTGCTGTGAATATAGCCAGCTCTCGTTAGCGGAGGCTATATACACGGCTGTCGTATATATAGTCACATCGTATATAAACACCGTCTAGTTAAGAGTATTCTTTTAAAATGTAATAATTCCTATCCTAAGGCAGCTGTTATGGCATATTTTGCATAAAATGAATTTGACAAGGTGAAAAATGTAGGTGTTTGTGATACAGATGTTTCGAGTTTTTTGCGTATATACGACTAACAATAAATTTACCTGTAGAAAGAAATGTTGTATTTAACGACGCACTCAACACATTTTAATTACGGTTATATGGCGTCAGACATATGGTTAAGGACCACACAGATATTGAGAGGAAACCCGCTGTCGCCACTTCATGGGCTACTCTTTTTCCGATTAGTAGCAAGGGATCTTTTATATGCACCATCCCACAGACAGGATAGCACATACCACGGCCTTTGATATATCAGTCGTGGTGCACTGGATGTGACGAGAAATAGCCCAATGGGCCCACCGACGGGGATCGATCCCAGACCGAACTCGCATCGAGCGAGCGCTGTACGACTGAGCTACGTCCTGCCCCAATTTACCTATAGATGCACAGGCCTAACTAGTCGATATTGTTGACGTTTAACATGCTTCTGTCACTAAAATAAATTAATGTGTAAGCTTATTACCATTCAGTACATGTTTCTATTAATTTTTAATAACTTATTTTCATTGTTGTTGTTTGTTTGTATTTACCCTACGTCGCAGAGGACGGTCAAGCGTTCTCGTTACACGAGCTTGGTAAATCGTTTTGACACTGCGGTTATTCAGGGGACGCCCGTCACGTGACTCAAAATAATACGTCACACCTCCGCTCTCCAAATAGCCGTTATTTTTCTCTGAATTATGGACTGTCGACATAATTCAATTATTTTTATAAAATATCAATAATAAGTGGGATATGGTGGTTATGTAGATGGTTCAGTAAAGTACTTTTAGGTATAAATCAAATGTATATATTGTCATATAATACTTTGTTGGGTCATTAATTAGGTCAACCATCCATGATTGAGCGTCTTTAAGACGAAAAAAAAAAAAAAACGTGATGGTATAGCCATAAACTCTCTTAATACTATTATCCTGTTCAATTATTTAGACCCAAAGTTTTTTGCAAATGTTACGTTTATTTCCTATTCGATATTTGTTTTCTTTGCATTTACATGAAAACAAACCCAAACCCCGACAGGTTTTATATACAAATCATCATATAAAATGCACGAAGTTGACTTAATTCCACTTTTTAAAAATCTCTGTGTCGTTTGAATGCACGTTATTTCGCCTATAAATAACTAACGTCATTTGCATATCAAAACATTGGGATCTGAGGCTACGTGAAGGCCATTATAGCTTGTTTCACTAAATCAAGGTTATTATTGTTTTGCAGTGTGTAACAGCATTGTCTAATCTTTCCGTTAAACATAGATGTAAACAAACAGAACATGTAACCCTTTCTTGTAGGTGCATTATATTTCATAAATTTAGCTAATGTATTATGTATTTTTATTTTATTATATCAATTATATATTAGCATACCATACCTAACCTAACACAACTGAGGTGTAGCACAGTAATAAACACAAATCACCTCACACACCGCAGGAATGTGCTTTCCAAATTTATAAATAAATTTAATGCAGGGCCGGACCCAGAAGACCGGGGGGGGGGGGGGGGGGGGATAAAATGTCAAAGGCCACCAACATCAAATAATAATAAAAATGTTATTTAATTTGCCTCTAAATTGGGAACTCATACGTATATAAATATATATATATATATATATATATAGTATTTAGGGTGGTGCTATGGGCTGGGGTTTGGGGGTGGGGTGTTACATTTGTAATGCGAAAAACCAAAGGGCTATTGTTCGGACTCGTATGGGTTCAACCACTTTTTCATCCCGCAGACACAGCCCTGAATGTTCAAAATACGATAGCATTGCTTGGTCAATAACATCATTATTTCGATCTATGACTCCACGTGCTATTGTAGCAATGTGTAAACCACGTAAAATACAAGTTAGGTAAGGTATATAAATTCATTGAAAATGTATTAGTCGACATTCTTGTTATTGTTATTTGAGGAAAAATATGGGTAAATCGAAAAACACTTCAGTTGATGTAAAATCGTGTATTAAGAACGTTTTCGATTATTTTGAAGATGAATATCAGCGCGGTAGACCTAGGTATGCTTCTTATCGAATTGTCGATCGAGTTTCCGCTGCACTTAAAGTTTCGGTTTCAACAGTAAAAAGAACTGTGAAAAATCTAAGCTCTACGAATCCAAGCACAGAAATCACTGTTAAAAAATGCGACCGAAATCAGAAAGATGTTATTAGACGACGAGTATACAGATTTTATAGAGAGGGCGAATTACCTACATTACATAAGATTAACGTGGCTTTAAGGGAGGAATGTGGAATCAACATATCCATATCAACTTTACGAAGAACACTCCATGACCTCGATTTTAAATACCAAGATATGTCTACAACCGGAAAAGTTATTTTTGAGGACGCCAATATATCAGACAGGAGACTGTCCTATCTCCATGAAATATCCAGTTTACGAGAACAGGGGTATTTAATAGTGTATCAAGATGAGACCTGGGTGAATGTCAACCACACAACATCCCACCACTGGACAGATATCCACCCGGGCACAAGTACCGCCAATCACCTGCCGAAATCAGACGCTGCTGATCGAGTTCCTAAACTCTGTTCGGTGACTGGGAAGGGAAAAAGACTTATTATTTGTCATGCTGGCTGTGATAAATATGGATTGATAGATGGCTGTGAATTGATCTTTGAGGCTAAAAGAACAGACGGAGACTATCATGGTGAGATGAATCATGACAATTTCATCGAATGGTTGAAGAACAACTTATGCCTTCTCTACCAGAACCTTCTGTTATCGTCATGGATAACGCAAGCTACCACAACAAATTAACTGAGATTACACGATGTCCTGCACTAAACGCTAAAAGGGAAGAAATTCAGTCGTGGCTACGAAACAAAAATATACCGTTTGAGAGTAACATGACAAAGCCAGTTCTTTATGAACTTGTGAAAAGTAACAAATGTGTAAAGCAATTTGTTACTGATGATATTGCTGAACGCCATGGGCACTTGTGTCGACTGCCGCCAAGACATTCTGAACTCAATCCGATAGAACTGATCTGGAGTCAAGTCAAAGGGCACATAGCCCGTCATAATGATGGTAAAATGACCACGGTGCGGAGAGAACTTGCACATGCATTGAACTCTGTCACACCTACACACTTCTCTGACGCAGTTAAACATGTAATAAAGATCGAAGAAGATTTTAGAAAACAAAATAGTTTTATAAGAAATAAAATACCCCCTGTGATAGTCCCCCTTAACGAAGATAGTGATGAAGAAATGACTTCGTCGACTGATTAAGTTATTTCTCCATACCCATCAGGAGTATTACTTTAATGTATGCATGAACTCTTTAACACCAAAAACTATTTATTTCCATATCATTCACTATCAAACAACCTAACAACCTATAAACTACTCGACCAGAAATGCATATAGACTACACATACATACGAGAGAAATGTTTAATTAACGACACACTCAACGCATTTGATATACGTTTATGTGGCGTCAGACAAAACGGTTAAGAAGCATTATGACAGTGAGAAAGAAACTCGCTACCGCCACATGGGCCACTGTTTCCGATAAGCAATTTTGATAAGCAATAAGGGACGTTTTATATGCACCATCCCATAGACAGGATAGCACATACCACAGCCTTTATACATCAGTTGTGGTGCACAGGCTGGAACTAGACTCAACCCAATGGGTCCACCATGTGGGATCGATCGGTCGACCTACCATGAGCGAACGCTTTACCTCTGAGCTACGTCCCGCTCCATATACAAAAGAAGCCTTAAGTGGGGTTGGGGGTTGTGCAGAGGGTCACACCTCCACCAATCGCATGCATACCATATTCTTCTCTCTCTCTCCCTATAACCATATAACCATAGATTAAAATATGTTGAGTGCGTCGTTACATAAATGACGTCTCTCTCTCTCTCTCTCTCTCTCTCTCTCTCTCTCTCTCTCTCTCTCTCTCTCTCTCTCTCTCTCTCTCTCTCTCTCTCTCTCTCTCTCTCTCTCTCTCTTTTAAAAAGTGGAATTAAGTCAACTTCGTGCATTTTATATGATGATTTGTATATAAAACCTGTCGGGGTTTGGGTTTGTTTTCATGTAAATGCAAAGAAAACAAATATCGAATAGGAAATAAACGTAACATTTGCAAAAAACTTTGGGTCTAAATAATTGAACAGGATAATAGTATACAATCCAGAGTTTATTACTGCACTTTTCCCACTGTTTTTTAATGTTGAAATAGACCAACAAGTTCACCTATTACATAAATAGACTTGCCCGATATTTTTAGAATTTGTATGCTCGCGAATAACGCTATAAAAGGCGAAGTGTAATTGGTCGATATTTAAGTTATTATTTACAGATGAAATGTCACCTGGACATGGGAGTCCACGCAATACTGGTAGACCAGTAGAGCTAATTTTAATCAGATTGGCTATCGGACTACAGGCTGATAGGTAGAGGCAGATGTAAATCTTCACCCAAAGTTCCCTTGGAATTTCAACTCATGTCACTGCCCCACCTAACCCCCCCCCCCCCCCCAACCCCCAAATGGATTTTATGGATCCGCCACTGGTAAGTACTGGGTTCGCAACCCGGTACCACCAGCCCCAACCCAGAGCGAGTTTCAACGACCCAATGGGAAGGTGTAAGACCACTACACCTTCTTCTCTCTCACTAACAACTAACCACTAACAACTAACCCACTGTTTTGGATAGACAATCCAGATAGCTGAGGAGTGTGCCCAGGACGGCGTGTTTGAACCTTAATTGGATATAAGCACGAAAATAAGTTAAAATGAAATGATGTGGGATCGGTCCCCGTCGGTGGGCTTATTGGGCTGGAGCAAAACCTCAAATTCGGGCAAATATTATAGATAATCGGAGAAAATGTCCCAACCAGATATCTTTTTAACCATGTTTTTTCATCATTCTACCCTTAAAATTAGTTGTAAATCCATGTAAAAATGTAGGGTTGGGTATCACGAAAAAATACTCGTACCGCAGTATATAAGGTTTCTTTGTTGTTGTTGTTGTTGTGTTTTTTTGTGTGTGTTTTTGTTTGGGGTTTTTTGGGGTGTGTGTGTTTTTTAATACTAACAGTATGTACCATACTATACCACATTAGTAGTCATTAGTGATTCAATGATACAATAATTTATCAACATACAATGCCGTAGAGGCCAAACATGTATGACATACTACAATGATATACCAGTAGAGATTTTTTATTGAACAACGCACTCAACAGATTTTTTACCGGCCTCGGTGGCGTCGTGGCAGGCCATCGGTCTACAGGCTGGTAGGTACTGGGTTCGGATCCCAGTCGAGGTATGGGATTTTTAATCCAGATACCGACTCCAAACCCTGAGTGCAAGGCTCAATGGGTAGGTGCAAACCACTTGCACCGACCAGTGATCCATAACTGGTTCAACAAAGGCCATGGTTTGTGCTATCCTGCCTGTGAGAAGCGCAAATAAAAGATCCCTTGCTGCCAATCGGAAGAGTAGCCCATGTAGTGGCGACAGCGGGTTTCCCTCTCAAAATCTGTGTGGTCCTGAACCATATGTCTGACGCCATATAACCGTAAATAAAATGTGTTGAGTGCGTCGTTAAATAAAACACTTCTTTCTTCTTTCTTTTTCAACAGATTTTATTTACGGTTATATGGCGTCGGACAATCATAAGGTTAAGGACCACACAGATATTGAGATAGAAAACCCTCTGTCGCCACTTCTATTAGCAGCAAGGGATCTTTTATATGCACCATCCCTCAGACAGGATAACACATACCACGGCCTTTGATATACCAGTCGTGATCCACTGGCTGGAGCGAGAAATAGCCCAATGGGCCCACCGACAGGGATCGATCCTAGACCGACCGCGCCTCAAGCGAACACTTTACCACTGGGTTACGTCCGCTTCGGATTCCGACTAATTCAGTTTACACATTACATTCTATACACAAAGAAAAATGTTAAGCACCCCTAGATGTAATTAGTACTGAAATAGCCCCATTCCTAAAAACTGCAAATTACGTGACGAATATGTCAAGAATGGTGTTCCATCGAAATAATAGGAGAGTACAATGACAACTGTGACGTCCCACAACAGAACAACATGCACGTGCATCATGCCACACATGCTTTGCTCAAAATGAAGTATCAATACACTGCAATTGTTGCCATTTAACATCACTGTCTTGCATTGTTGAAATTTAATCGTTGAATATGGCATGAAGATGGTTATCAGAGACCCAAAGATGGCGTATTATTGGTATGTATGTGACCGGCATGACCTTCAAAAGTATAGGATGTCAACTGGGGTATCATTACACCGTAATCAGCAGACTGATACAAAAACACGGGCATACCAATGCTGTAAAGGATCTCCCACAGTCAGGGAGACCGCGCATGACTTCACAGCGCGAGGACAGGGCCCTGCTTCGGCTCGTACGTCGTCAACCCTTTGCTACGTCTCCTGTTCTGAAGAGCCAATGGTTACCCAATAGACGGATGTCAGCCAGAACAGTGAGAAATCGTCTGAAATTTGTGGGATTGAAGGCAAGAAGGGTCATCAAGCGTCCCTTTCTTGCTGATCATTATGAGAGATGTCGTTTAGCGTGGTGTTTGGCCCAGAGAGGATGGAATCTGAGGTCCTGGCGAAGAGTCCATTGGTCCGACGAAAGCCGGTTCCTGCTCCATGTCACAGATGGCCGGTTGAGAGTTTGGAGACATAAAAATGCTGCCTACACACCCAGGAACATATAGCCTATGACTTCGTATGGTGGAGGTTCAGTAATGGTTTGGGGTTGCCTATCACATGATTGTAAGCTGGATCTTGTCACCATCTAAGGCAACCTCAATGGTGATTGGTACATTCGTAACGTCCTGCATCCAATTGTTGTGCCGCATTTTGACAACCATCCACTCCCCACCAGACCTCTGTACATGGATGACAAAGCTAGGCCACATCGTTCCCGAGCAGTAACAGCTTTACTCCAAACTAAAGCTGTGACGACCCTGCCCTGGCCGGCCATGAGTTCTGACCTAAACCCGCTAGAGCATGTTTGGGACATCTTGGGCGTAGAGTACAGGCACTGACCCCACCTGTACAGACTCTGGCACAATTAGAGGCAGCTCTTCGTCGAGAATAGCAGCAGTTACCCATGCAGCAGATCAGACAACTTACTGGAGGGATGAGACGAAGGGTGGAAGTTGTCATCCGGGCATGTGGCGGGTCAATCTAATTAAAATTAGCTCCACTATTACATGTGAATCTAACACCAGCCAGTTGGAGCTCATGTCCACCAATCAAAACCTTACTTGCAGAATCCTGCCAGTGATTTAAAAATAATTTGAAAACATTCCGAATTATCCTGAGGGTATACGACATGCTTCGTGTGAATTACGAATGCCTTAAAACATGTTTTATTTTATAAAATAAATCATTTGTAATGTAAAACTGAAGACTGATTTAGTTTGGGTTTTTTTATAAATAAATAAATAATTTTTAATGTAAAATTGAAGACTGATAACCCACCCCGTACGTATTGGTATGGTTCGCTGTACTGCGGCCACTAAAATAGACTCGCCCGATATTTTTAGAATTTGTATGCTCCCAAATAACGGGATTGGTCAATATTTAAATTATTATTCACAGACGAAATGTTACCTGGACATTGGGGACTACGCAGTGTTGTTAGTTTTCAATCACTGGCAGGATTCTGCAAGTAATGTTTTGATTGGTGGACATGAGCTCCAACTGGCTGTCTTTAGATCCACATGTAATAGTGGCGCTAATTTTAATTAGATTGGTGGCGGGTTTACCCGCTATTGATGATTTGTGTCATGAATGTCATCTGTGAACTTCAAATGACATTTTTCATCATCAGTCATGACGTTGACTTGTGTTTCTGACTGCACCTCCATACTTATTGTGCCTCAGTTTTTGGCTCAAATACAGCATATTGCAATTCTTCTCGGAATCATGATTAAAATTTCCAAAACTGGATACACTTGTTATGTTTTCTTACTGTCAAAGAAGTATTCTTGCAAAACACATCTGTTTTTCCGAGGTTATGTTATCAGGCTTTCAACGCGAAACCTCGTAAGACAAGTCACTGTGAAAAATACAGGGGGTGCTTAACTTGTTTCTTTGTGTATATTTTCCTCTAAAGTTGAGTAAACATTAAGCAGGACAGAAAATTTGATTTAGACAAAAGCTAATACTTAAAGATAGAACATAGCTGTAAAGCCTTGTTGTCTTTTAAGACCTTTTAATGTAAACGCAATAAACATAACAGATGGAATGAATCAGATGTATTCGATAATTATCATTTCACTTGAACTTGAAGAATAATAAAAATGGCAACGAATGTATTCTGTTATCAACATTTTAATTATATCAGGAGCTATTAACTACCAGTATCTTTTATATAGCTACTTTTATTTCAGCTGATGGCCCAGGTAAAGGGGTTCCTTTCATGTTTTCAGTTTGCTACAATGGATCATTGTTCAAGTTAAATCGTCTTAACGTCAATTTAGCTCCGTAAACCTATGAATGTCTGAATTAATCATGTAGCGTGTCAGTTCCAGTCATTATTATCTGGATTACTGAATTTTTTTCATGTTCTTGTTTAGAAACATTAGTGTATCAGTGATTAATATGTGAAATATTTGCTATTGCGAACTAAATATCAGTGTAATGGTATTTATCATCCATTAAAGGCTTTTTTAGGAGATATCGCTGGCACTAAAATTTGCGATATCTCCTGTGATATTCTCCGCAGGAGATATTGTTTCTTATAATCTTGATTGGTCAAATTTTAATCACAAGACAATATTTTGTTACGTCATTGTGTTTGTTTCAGCGCTCATCCCAACATTAGCGACGTCACGCCACTGCCGTTCTGCTAGTTAACGAGTCTACCACTGCCAAATGTAGTATTTGCACAAATAATCAATGTCACATATTACTACCAATCACACCCACAGCTGCTTTTACACCTCGAACTTTGATATGGAACTCTTTACTTTGGTACTATGCAACCTTAAGCTAGGTTACTAGCACACGTATTTCAACTCCCGATTTATAATCATTATTGTACTTTTACATCTCGCTATGAGGGCGGGGCGTAACTCAGTGGTAAAGCGCTCGCTAAATGCGCGATCGGGTTGGGATCGAACCCCGTTGGTGAGCCCATTGGGCTATTTTTCGTTCCAAAAATGTCACAATTACAAAATGTTTGCCATTCAATGGCCGATGAATATAGTTAATCAATGTGCTCTAGTGGTGTCGTTAAACAAAACAAACTTTAACTGTATCTTTACAGTATCTTCGATCGCACATTAAAGGCATACTGTCACAGACCACTGACCTATTTAATTGTCTAACAAAGTATTACCTGAACAAAAATAATTTGATTTGTCCCTAAATGTACTTTATTCAATCATCTTCATAACCACCATACTCCATTTATTAATGACATTTTGTAAAAAGTATTGAATTATGGCAATGGTCCATAATTCAAAAACTAAAATTGCCGAGAGGGATGACATGGATTTCACTCCATCATGGTTTAGTTAAGGTGATGCGATAGCTGGATTTGGTTTCCAACAATTAATGTAATTTTTATTTAGTATCCATTTTTAGAGAAATAAGGTCCTTAAATCCGTGACAGTATGCCTTTAATTTTAAGAAAAATCGATACATCTCTAAACGCATGTTTACTAAAAGTAAATAGTAATGCTAGGTCACACTAGCAGCTAGTCTGAGCGCTCTTACAACTCGATTCTCGTCATATAACTCATTAGTTGTTAATCTGAGCGCTCTAACAACTCGATTCTCGTCATATAACCCATTAGTTGTTAATCTGAGCGCTCTTACAACTCGATTCTCGTCATATAACTCATTAGTTGTTAATCTGAGCGCTCTTACAACTCGATTCTCGTCATATAACCCATTAGTTGTTAATCTGAGCGCTCGTACAACTCGATTCTCGTCATATAACTCATTAGTTGTTAATCTGAGCGCTCGTACAACTCGATTCTCGTCATATAACCCATTAGTTGTTAATCTGAGCGCACCTGTCTAAGTTGGGAGTTGGAGGAAATTACAACACAACCGTCGAGTTGATCAACTTTCTGCTGGCAGTTGGTAGTCTGAGTGGTAAAGCGCTCGCTTGATGAGCGGTAGCTTTGGGTCGATCCCCGTCAGCGGAGCCATTGGGCTATTTCACGCTCCAGCCAGTGAACCACAACTGGTACATCAAAGGTCGTGGTATGTGCTATCCTGTCTATGGGATGGTGCATATAAAAGATCCCTTGCTGCTAATCGAAAAGAGTAGCCCATGAAATGGCGACAGCAGGTTTCCTTCGTCAATATCTGTGCGGTCCTTAACCATATCTCCGACGCCATATAACCGTAAATAAAATGTGTTGAGTGCGTCGTTCAATAAAACATTTCCTTTCCCTTATTTATTTTCTTCTATCAGTATGTTTGTAAATCTCGTCTTCATTTTTTATTAAATTATACAAAGAACATGGCACTTTTTTTCATCGTAAAGGATATTAAATTGTATACGACCAACCTCGGTGGCGTCGTGGTTAGGCCATCGGTCTACAGGCTGGTAGGTACTGGGTTCGGATCCCAGTCGAGGCATGGCATTTTTAATCCAGATACCGACTCCAAACCCTGAGTGAGTGCTCCGCAAGGCTCATTGGGTATGTGTAAACCACTTGCACCGACCAGTGATCCATAACTGTTTCAACAAAGGCCATGTTTTGTGCTACCCTGCCTGTGGGAAGCGCAAATAAAAGATCCCTTGCTGCCTGTCGTAAAAGAGTAGCCTATGTGGCGACAGGGGTTTCTTCTTAGAAAAACAGTGTCAGAATAACCATATGTTTGACGTCCAATAGCCGATGATAAGATAAAAAAAAGAAGCGATGTGCTCTAGTGGCGTCGTTAAATAAAACAAACTTTTTAAGTTGTATACATAGTCATATGTTGAATATGAGTGTGAATAAAGGCATGTTTTGTACACAGACAAACATAAGGTTACACATGTTTTAAGTGAAAACATTTCGTGACGTGCCTGGGGCTATTCTATCAGCGAAATGACATATACATACACTGACGTCCAAAAACGTTTCATATATAAAATTTGAATAATTTGATAAATATTGTTGCAAATGGAAAAGAACCAATTTACAAACCACTTTACACACACTTTGCATGTATCACCGAAGTACATTGTTTCATTCATTTCTGCTTATTTTCGTGCTTATATCCAATTAAGGTTCAAGCACGCAGACAGCCCACATAGCCGAGGTGTGTGTCCAGGACAGAGGGTTAGTTGTTAGTGGTTATTGAGAGAGAAGAGGGTGTTACACCTACCGATTGAGTCGTTAAAACTCGTTTTTTACTCGGTGGGAGCCGGTACCGGGCTGCGACCCCAGTACCTACCAGCGTTATATCCAATGGCTTAACCACGACACCACCGAGGCCAGTGTTTTTAAATATTGAACTTCATGATACTTTCATATTTCACACCTCAACAATCTCGACAGTCTGTCGAGGACAGTGGGTTAGTTGTTAGTACTTAGTGAGAGAGAAGAGGGTGTAGTGGTCTTGCACCTACCCACTGAGTCGTTAAAACTCGCTCTGAGTTGGAGCCGGTACCGGTTCTGCCAACCCTGTACCTACCAGCCTTATGTCCGGTGGGTTAACCACGACACTACCGAGACCAGTGTTTTAGATGTTGAACTTAAAGGGACATTCCTGAGTTTGCTGCAATGTTTAAGCTGTTATCGACTAACTTTTTAACAACTGTAATTACATATTAAATATATTTTTTTGCATAAAATATTAGTGGCTTTATATTAAACGTGTTTATGATCGTTCTAATATTTGTACTAGGTTAAATTTCATTTATTTTCTAAAATATTGTTTTCGTACGTACGAAATTATTTGAAGACACAGTCCAGTTTGGGCTTCTTACAAATATTAAGACGACCAGAAACACATTGAATATACAGACACTGATATTCTAAACAAGAAAATATATTTAATATGTAAGTTTAATCGTAGAAATATTTTATTAGTCGGAAACATCTTACAATGCAGCAAACTCGGGAATGTCCCTTTAATATTTTCATATCTCACCGTTTGATGGTTTTCTATAATACAATTTCAAACCTTGTGTAGATTTTCTTTTGGTCGTCAGCAGAGTTAGCATGTCGTTGACTACATTTACATGTTCACAAAAGATATCTTTATGAAAGTTGGTTTTGGTTAACGACACCACTAGAGAACATTGATTTATTAATCATCGGCTATTGGATGTCAGACATTTGGTAATTCTGACATATAGTCTTAGAGAGGAAACCCGGTACATTTTTTTTTTTTCATCCTGTCTATGGGATGGTGCATATAAAAGATCCCTTGCTGCTAATCGAAAAGAATAGCTCACGAAGTGGCGACAGCAGGTTTCCTTCCTCAATATCTGTGTGGTCTTTAACCATATGTCCGACGCCATATAACAGTAAATAAAATGTGTTGAGTGCGTCGTTAAATAAAACATCTCCTTCCTTTCTGTAAGGTGGTTCGCGTGTATGCTCCCCAAAACATTGTCAGGGCAATTTAGTGTTATATATTGTGGATGATGAATTTAAAACTAAACTAAAAAGGTCATTAAAAAGGGCATGTCAAACGGGTGGTAGGGGTCACGTAACCCATGGATACCAGTGACGTAGCGTGGGTTGCCTGCGCCCGGGGCATGTCAAACGGGTGGTAGGGGTCACGTAACCCATGGATACCAGTGGCGTAGCGTGGGTTGCCTGCGCCCGGGGCATGTCAAACGGGTGGTAGGGGTCACGTAACCCATGGATACCAGTGGCGTAGCGTGGGTTTGCCTGCGCCCGGGGCAAGGCAAGTATTGCGCCCCCTGACCAGTGGATCGTTAGCACTCCCCGAGTCCCTTCCACCAGTCCAGAATTTTGCGCCCAGGGCAACCGCCCCGGTGGCCCCTCCCACGCTACGCCACTGCTGGATACGCCACTCAATTAGTTCCTGTGTCACGAGTGAAAGAAAGAAAGAAAGATTTTTTTTATTTAACGACGCACTCAACACATTTTATTTACGGTTATATGGTGTCAGACATATGGTTAAGGACCGCACATATATTGAGAGAGGAAACCCGCTGTCGCTACTATTTTCGATTAGCAGCAAGGGATATTTTATATGCACCATCCCACAGACAGGGTAATACATACCACGGCCTTTGATATACCAGTCGTGGTGCACTGGCTGGAACGAGAAATAGCGCAATGGGGCCACCGACGGGGATCGATCTCACACCGACCGCGCATCGAGCGAGCGCTGTACCACTGGGTTACGTCTCGCCCCTGTGTCTGTTTTTAGGTTCGCGGTATTGGCATAGGTATTTTAACGACTCGATCTTTTCAAGCGTTTTGTAATCTTCAGCACGTCATATCTCAGGATTTAAAAAAAAAAAAAATCTGTTTGAAACATTAGAATAAAACTAAAAATAATGTCGAATGTTCTTTACTACGTCAAGTTTAGCCTAGAAAAAAAGGCACGTAAAAAGAATATACCATGAAATACAATTATGGCGTAGAAATAAATTGAAATTAATAGTAGGTTTTTTGTCTGTTTGCCCCCATCTCTGTCTATTTGTGTGTGTGTGTGTGTGTGTATGTGTGTATGTGTGTGTGTGTGTGTGCTTGTGTGTGTGTGTGTATGTGTATGTGTATGTGCGTGTGTGTGTGCCTGTGTGTGTATGTCTGTGTGTGTGTGTATGTGTGTGTGTGTATGTGTGTGTGTGTGTGTGTATTGTGTATAGTTCTAGAGTTATTTTATGTTAGGTGCGTGCGTGCACGTGTGTGTGTTTGTGTGTCTGTATTTGTACGTCCGTGCATAGGCGTACGGGCTCCCATTTGATTTGTAGGGGAGGCGGGGGGGGGGGGGAGCAGGCTGGTTTTTGCCTGGACAACAGAATACATAAGTCAAAAACTGGTTGTATTGTTTTAATAAGAACAATGCATATTATGTACAGCAATAAAATTTCAAATTTATAACAACAAATGACATAAAACGTAAAAGACTAATAGATATATATATAAATGTATAACAACAAATGACATAAAACGTAAAAGACATATAGATATATATATATAGGCCTACGTTATATAAACAATGTATGTTTAGCAAGCGTCATATATATATATATATATAATGTGGCTAGATTTTAAAAATTAGTATTGACGAACAATATGATGACGTCACAGTAGGTCACGTGGGTAGTTATGCAAATGATCTACACCTCCAGGAAAACAGGTATGTCGATGAGCAATATAGGTCTCATTATAGAGATGCCATCTGCCATTGAATTCCATGTTGCATTGACCAACTTCAACTGACGGGCTCTCGTTGGCACTAACAACATACACTATTGCGAACAGACATTATTTTCACTCCAAAATTGAGAACATTTGAAGAGTTCAGGCGCAAAACACGATATATCCATTTTTCATTTTCAGTGAAAATGGGTCTTTTAATTGGCGTATATCGCGTTTTGATAAAAAAAAAAAAAAAGAAAAAAAAAGGGATTTACCCAATACAATTTCATAAGGATCAATCACGTTTTGCAACCAATCAGCGGGCCTACGATTAGCCCTTACTGACATACAGTAATGGCTTTAACTAAAAACTAGAAAGAAAATGGTTTATATCGCGTTTTGCGCCTGAACTCTTCATTTCTGTCTCAGTTTTTAGCTATTTGACCGCACCTGGCTGTAGTACCGTTCCGAACAGCTGGTTCAGGAACCCATTCACAACCACCGTCTCTTCCGCTCTACACCCATGTCCCAAAAGGTCAATACACAAAATTACAAAATAACATGGCCAAAATCCAGCCAGAAGGCTTACCATTGAAAAATACCAATTGTTTTAAAGGGACAGGCCCTAGTTTCAACCCGTGAAAATTGACACTAAGTTTAGTTAATCTACAAGCATGTAACACATTTGGATAAAGTTACAATAGAGTGAAACATTAGTCTGTGACTTTAAAATGGTAAAATACCATCTAAATATAGACTAAAACTCGACTCCATAGCTGTTACTTTTCAAACGCACGTGCGTTTTTAAATATATGAGAAATGCATTTTGTGATGTTAAAAACACCAAGATTACCAAAAACACTTCGAATGTACAGTAATTGATAATCTAAACCATAAAATCTAAGTAAAGTATGATTTCAGTTATCAAAAACGGCTATAATAGTTTTTAAATATGCCTTAGTGTTTAAAAACTAGGGTATGTCCCTTTAATTCTTCCCCAATTACTAAAAGTGAATTTGTGAACCACATCATATGTCACAATTAGGAACTATAATGGAAGTCAACTGTGTAGTGACGCCATTGGAACATATAGCATAGCAGTCTTTCTTTAGAAGCACGTAACTTCCGGAACACACGTGATTTTAACGCTTGGGCCGGAGTCCATTTCTACGTCCGGACTCTTTTTAACAGTCACTATGGGTTCGGCGTCCGGAAACCCTTCGGGAATGTGCCAGAATCCAGCGTCATCAAAGAGGTCGTCTCCCCTCGGTCTGTCCAAAATCGGAAGCCTCATCAGGAATCCTGCAAGAGAGATCGATAGAAATATTGGCCACAGATGAGAGTTATCTTCCCATTTGGTTGTGGCAAATCCGGAAATTTGTCCGCGCAAGTAGTCTGCTGTTTGACTGTGATTATTTCATGGCAGACAGCTTTGAAGTGGCAACTATTTGACTGAAGATGACAGGGGAGAGCATGTAGTTTGTAAACATGTGTAACTTGTTGACATTGAAGACTTGTTTGTGGTAATTCTGCCCCATACAAAAGTAGTACTTTTTTGTGTAAACTGGCTGTACTCCGGCCAGGTTTAGTGGGTGTGTTTGTTTAAACCAATGTCCTGGGAGAAAGAGATGGACAACAGAGGTTAATTGTCCTTTTCAGGGTATGTTTCCCCCAGACAGGCAAATGTACATACAAAAATCCATGGGCCTGCTGATATTAATAAAAATGTTATAGCCACTAACGCTATATAGATACATATAGCGAAATTAATTGTGGTCCGTGGCCTATTAATACAATCTATCACAAACACGGGCGTAGGAAGGTGCCAAAAAGTGGGAGGAGGACATGTATAAATTTATACATGTACAAATTTGTTTGTTTTGTTTAATGATATAACTAGAGCACATTGATTTATTAATCATCTGTTATTGGATGTCAAATATATAAAAACCATCGCTACTGCTACTGCTACAAAGTGGGGGCCACATCTCCCCCATCCCCCCCCCCCCCCCCCCCCCCCCCCCCCCCCCCCCCCCCCCCACCCCTCTACGCGTGTAACAAAACAAGCGAAGAAATGTTTTGATGTTTGTTGGGGTTTTTTATTGGGTTTTGTGTTGGGTTTGTGGGTGGGGTTTTATGTTGTTGTTTGTTGTTGTTGTTGTTTGTTGTTGTTGTTTGTTTTGTTTTTTGGGGTGGGTGTATTTAATTATAGTAATACGGGTGTGTATCACAAAGTAGTCATTACCTGTTAGCATTCCGCCTATGAGGGCTATGCACAGTGTAACCACCAGTGCCAGCATCTGGTGGTACCCGCCTTGAACCGCCGCTGACCGCCCTAGCGCCGTGTCAGACTTGAGTGCCGGCTCTGAGGAGTTGGTAGTGTTTACGGGTTTCTCCATGGCAGGGAATATTTCATACAGACTGAAATAAAAGGGGGAAAAAAACAATATAATATTTCTACATTCACCAGCTATTAAACGTTGCATGTCGAGGGCGCAAAGCAGTTTCTAGGGGGGGGGGGGGGGCAAAGCAGTTTCTAGGGGGTTCGGGAGGTATGCTCCCCATAAACTTTTGAAAACTAGATGTCCTAAAATGCAATTTCCTGCATTCTACAAATAAAATTCATCTCTCACTTAAGATTTACTACCAATAATTGTTTTTATCCAGCCTCCCTACCCCTCGCCCTTGGTCCGCCGTGCCTGATTTGTGAAAAATCAGACCCACAGGAACCGGGAATGGAGGTCAGTGCGATGGTGGGGGAGGGGGGTGGGGTGGGGGGGTCTATATATAGCGCATGTTCCACTTTACGGGCCTGATTTTTAAATAGTTATGTACAAGCTAATCAATCCTACACAATTCTTATATATATATATAGTTAAGTCATGGATATCAATATAGTAATGTGCTGCAACTTGGCGTAAGCAGTGGTTTCCCGACTACTCTTGGTTACAAATAGACAAGTGTGTTGAAAATAATGTCGACATAAAAGTTCGTCCCTAAACACCGACTTCACTTGTTTGCGGCTCATATAGACTGCATGCGGCGCGTGCGTGCGATTCGACGTTTGCGTTTGTGTGGGGGCGGGACGTAGCCCAGTGGTAAAGCACTCGCTTGATGCGCGGTCGGTCTGGGATCGATCCCCGTCGGTGGGCCCATTGGGTTATTTCTCGTTCCAGGTCAGTGCACCACGACTGGTATATCAAGGGATCGATCCCAGAGCGACCGCGCATCAAGCGAAAGCTTTACCACTGTGCTACGTCCCGCCCCCTGCTGAAGGAGATTTTGAGGTCAAGGTCACATGACGTTTGACCTACAAAACGAAAGAAAAGGAACATTAATTTTGTTCAACAACTCAGCACATCTTAAATCAGGGCTATTTGCAGTGGTGTATCGCGGGGGGGGGGGGGGGGGGGACACGGGGACAATGCCCCCTCCACAATCACACCTTTTCTCTTTCGTTTTTTTACTGTATTAATTTTTATAAAATCAAACATACTAGTGGGTTGTACTCCTCTCCCCCCCCCCCCCCCCCCCCAAATATAAAATCCGGGATACATCATGGCTATTTGGTGGGTGTAACAAATGGTTATTTTGACACTTTCATACAAATTTTAGTAGTTTTGAATGAAAACAATATTTTATGGCATATCTCACCAATAGGCGGGATGTAGTTCAGTGGTAAAGCACTCGTTTGATGTGCGGTCGGTCTGGGATCGATCCCCGTCGGTGGGCCCATTGGGTTATTTCTCGTTCCAACCAGTGCACCACGACTGGTATATCAAAGGCCGTGGTATGTGCTATCCTGTCTGTGTGATGGTGCATATAGATCCCTTGCTACCAATGGAAAAATGTGGCGGGTTTCCTCTCTAAGACTATACGTCAAAATTACCAAATGTTTGACACCCAATAGCTGATGATTAATTAATCAATGTGCTTTAGTGGTGTCGTTAAACAAAACAAACTAACTTTTTTATCTCACCAATGGCAGACATGGTCGTACTTAATGCGACATTCAAAGTTTTGTGCACTTGGACCTTTGACCCGAAAATATACTATTTGTGTACTGTTACAATGATTAGTCGCACTGGCATAGCTCGACTGGGCTAAATCCTTCATCAAATGAAAGGAAAGGACAGGTTCTATTTTAACGACGCACTCAGCACATTTTATTTACGGTTATATGGCGTCGGACATAATTATGGTTAAGGACCACACAGATATTGTGAGAGGAAACTCGCTGTCGCCAGTTCATGGGCTACTCTTTTCGATTGGCAGCAAGGGATCTTTTATATGCACCATCCCACAGACAGGGTAGCACATACCACAGCTTTTGATATACCACCGACGGTGATCGATTCCAGACCGACCGCGCATTAAGCGAATGTTTTACCACTAGGCTACGTCCCGCTTTCTCCCTCATCAGTAATGAGTAGGCGTGGCCACTAACATCAGATGTGATTACAAAGTGTCAAGACACAACACGACTCATAGACAGTGTGGATGACCCCCGTCACCAATTCCCCAATGCGCGTGCCCACCCTCACCCCCCTCACCCGTATAAAATCTTGGTTATGCTAATGAGTAGGCGTGGCCACTAACATCAGATGTGATTACAAAGTGTCAAAACACAACACGACTCATAGACAGTGTGGATGACCCCCGTCCCCAATTCCCCAATGCGCGTGCCCCCCCTCCCCCCCCCCCCCCCCCCCCCCACCCCGTATAAAATCTTGGTTATGCTAATGAGTAGGCGTGGCCACTAACATCAGATGTGATTACAAAGTGTCAAGACACAACACGACTCATAGACAGTGTGGATGACCCCCGTCCCCAATTCCCCAATGCGCGTGCCCACCCTCACCCCCCTCCCCGTATAAAATCTTGGTTATGCTAATGAGTAGGCGTGGCCACTAACATCAGATGTGATTACAAAGTGTCAAGACACAACACGACTCATAGACAGTGTGGATGACCCCCGTCCCCAATTCCCCAATGCGCGTGCCCACCCTCACCCCCCTCCCCCGTATACAATCTTGGTTATGCTAATGAGTAGGCGTGGCCACTAACATCAGATGTGATTACAAAGTGTCAAGACACAACACGACTCATAGACAGTGTGGATGACCCCCGTCCCCAATTCCCCAATGCGCGTGCCCACCCTCACCCCCCTCCCCCGTATAAAATCTTGGTTATGCTAATGAGTAGGCGTGGCTACTAACATCAGATGTGTCAAGACATAGCACGACTCATAGACAGTGTGGGAGACCCCCATCCCCAACCCCCCCCCCCCCCCCCCCCATCTTCATAAATCAAGGCTAATATTCGTTCCTCGTATTCAGCCTTAATACATGTCGTCAAGAAATCGTGCCACAAAATGCTTAAATTTCATTGGATGCGATGAGATCTGATTGCAACGAATCGCAACGCTCCTTATAGATTCCTTTGTTATTGTAAACAAAGACGGCAGCGTCAGCGTCCGTGGAAACGTGTCGTGTTTGTCACGATATGTTAAAAAAAAAAGGTTTCGGCGGTTAATTTTTGATATTGCTTTTCAAGATTGTCATATGTTACCGCTGCTGTGATTGGTCAGCGATGTCATCGTGTAAGGGACATAATCGGTGTTGCAAATTGTCTTCCAATAGAGGGCGCTAGTAGTGGATATCAGTAATCTTGACTACATGTATCAAGGCTGAATACGAGGAACGAATATTAGCCATCCCGTATAAAATCTTGGTTATGCTAATGAGTAGGCGTGGCCACTAATATCAGATGTGATTACAAAGTGTCTAGAGATTTTTCCGCACCTCGGCCCGTATTTCTCTTCCGTCGCCAGGGCCGCCATTATCGCCCCAGAGATCCCAGCCAGCAATCCCGGCATGCCGTGCAAGTTGTTAACCCCGCACGTGTCGTGCACCTTTGACTTCCGTTCGATGTAATGCTGCAAGGAAATGAAAGGAAAGGAATGTGGGCAATTTTATATGAGAGAAGTCAGTCAGGGCAAAAATACATAACAAAATGTCATATATGCATGAAATAATATTTTAAAAAGCAAAAGAATGTTAAAGATTGTTTTGTTTAACGACACCACTAGAGTACATTGATTTATTAATCATCGGCTATTGGAGGTCCAACATGGTTATGCTAATGAGTAGGCGTGGCCACTAACATCAGATGTGATTACTAACATCAGGGGGGTCACCCACACTGTCTATGAGTCGTGCTATGTCTTGACACATCTGATGTTAGTAGCCACGCCTACTCATTAGCATAACCAAGATTTTATACGGGGGAGGGGGGTGAGGGTGGGCACGCGCATTGGATATGATGGATATTATATGATATTATATGATTGTAATATGATGGATATTATTCCAGCAGTTTTCTAGTCGAGTATATAACTTTGAGAAAATCTTACTGAGAGATACTTGAACTCTGCATGGATATTATTCCAGCAGTTTTCTAGTCGAGTATATAACTTTGAGAAAATCATACTGAGAGATACTTGAACCCTAGCGTGGATATTATCCCAGCGATTGCGCCGATGGTCAAAGCTCCCCAAGGTTCCAGGGGCATGTTTGCGCATGTCCCAACAGCAACGCCCCCTGCCAGCGTGGCATTCTGGATGTGATCCTGTCAAGAACAAACATTTCATGAACATGATTATGTCGTGATTGTTTTGGTTATGATGATGATGATGATGGTGATGATGATGATGGTGATGATGATGATGATGGTGATGATGATGGTGATGATGGTGATGATGATGATGATGGTGATGATGATGGTGATGGTGATGATGGTGATGATGATAGTGATGATGATGGTGATGGTGATGATGATGATGATGATGGGGGATTGATATCATGGTGATGATGATGATGATTGTTTTTAGTACTATTATTATTATTATTATTATTATTATTGTGATGATGATGATGATGATGATGATGATGATGACAGGATAGTACATATCACGGCCTTTGTTACACCAGTTGTGGAGCACTGGCTGGAACGAGAAATAGCCCAATGGGGCCACCGACGGGGATCGATCCTAAACTAACTGTGCATCAAGCGAGCGCTTTACCACTGGGCTACGTCCCGCCCCTGGGATGATGATGATGATGATGATTGAGATGGTGGTGCTGCTGCTGTTGCTGTTGCTGATGCTGATGCTGATGCTGATTAAATATG
Source organism: Gigantopelta aegis (assembly GCF_016097555.1). Classification (NCBI taxonomy): domain Eukaryota; kingdom Metazoa; phylum Mollusca; class Gastropoda; order Neomphalida; family Peltospiridae; genus Gigantopelta; species Gigantopelta aegis. The sequence continues at coordinate 6,112,600 of NC_054710.1, forward strand.
TGACCCACCATTTGGATCCGCCAATGATAGTGTGTTACACATTTGTTTTTTGGGTTTTTTAGAAAGTAAGTGGGGGGAGGATTAGATTCCTAAAAAAAGAAATGTTTTGGAGAAGAAAAACAAATCACTCGTAATCGGGAGAAATAAGCACCCTTAATATGATTTCAGTATCTCAATGTACAATAATTTGAAACCTACTTATGTAAATTGTTAGATTTAACATTATTGGTTTCTAAAACAAGTTCTATAATAAACTGCTTTTCTCGCAGCTGGTTGAACAGGCTTCAAAGTAAGGTGCGCGCTATTTTGCACTTCGTAGATTAAACTGACGAGGGTAGTTTTTTCAGGCGAGTGATCGCGCACCTGTGTGTATTAATTAGTTAAATTACACGCCTTCGAGTGTGAGGTGCACGTGAGCGATGGAGCGCGATGGTGGTTACCATTTCAATGTGTCCGTGTCGATGAACGCTGCTGGAAATAGCGAAGGAAACGATCACGCTGGCGACCAATGAGAAGTACGTGTTGAGAACCGCTCGGTGCTGTTCGTCATTTTCCGCCGCCCCGCTGTTAAAACTCGGCCAGTACATCCAGAGAAACAGCGTACCTAATTATAGCAAGAAGAAAAAATAATATAACATAATGAAAGAGATACGGGGAAATAGAATGAGAGAAACGAGACAAAGAGACATAGACAGAGAGATATATGACTTTGTGATGCAGTTAGAGACTGAGAGAGACGGGCAGAGATAGATGGACAGACAGCCAAAGACAGAGAGAGAGAGAGAGAGAGAGAGAGAGAGAGAGAGAGAGAGAGAGAGAGAGAGAGAGAGAGAGAGAGAGAGAGAGAGAGAGAGAGAGAGAGAGCGAGCGAGAAAGAGAGAGAGAGATAAAGAGAGAGAGTGAGAGACAGACAGACAGACACACAGACAGACAGACAGACAAAGACAGAGAGATATGAGTGTGTGATGTAGTTACAGACTGAGATAGACGAGCAGAGATAGATGGACAGACAGCCAAAGACAGAGAGAAGGAGGAGAGAGAAAGAGAGACAGATGGAGGAAAGAGAAAGACAGAGAGATAGAGAGAGACAGACACATGATGATGATGTACATACGAAGTATCTACGGACATACAGACAGACAGAGAGAGAGGGAGTGAGTGAGAGAGATGATGATGATGATGATGATGATGATGATGATGATGATGATAACTAGTTTAACGTGCCCATATACCACTAGGGTTTCGAACACGCCCATCCCGAGTCTGACCTCCGATAAGATCGGTGGCCTGACTCGGGATGTGGGGGGGTGGGGGGGGGGGGGGGGGGGGGGGGGGGGTAGTGTTGAAAATGGGCAGAATTTTGAAAATAGCAATTAGTAAAAAGTTAATAGAATAAAATAAAAAATTATAATAAAAATTACAAGCCAAAAATAAGAATTGACTGCTCGGCCGAATATTTATATAATTTGGAGCATTTTAGAAGGACAGTCCAAAAATAAATAAGAGAAACAAGAGAGGATCGGACTATTTAATAATATTTTTACAAAATAAGTAATTTCCACATAAAATTTTGAACGAAGGTCTAAATGTTTAAAGTCCGATCTATATGTCCACGTGAGTGGCCTCGTTAAAGCCGTTGGAGGTTGGCCTACGGCGAACCGATGAGCGGAGAACCGGCAAAGGCGGGGATGAAGTGCTTCCATCTCTGGTCGGCGAGGATGATTATGACACTCCGGTAGTCGTTGCCGAAAAGGGCCTTGACGATCCTGTGGATGATGTGACTATCCGTCTCTCTAACTAGGACCGCTGTCGGTAGACTCCTTCTCGGCGCTGAGTTAGTACCAACCCCGTCTTGCCGGCTGTAGATTTGATGGTGTGTAGCTCGTAAGCGCTTCCATCAGGTAGTTGTTTCAGTTCTGGTTTCACTAGTCCGCCCATCTGTGATGCCGGATCCGAGGTGTCCCCCTGCACGAACTTCAGGAAGCAGGACCTGATTTTCCCGATCTGAACTTTCCAGACGGCTTCCGAGTCGGAGGGGGACGGTGCTTGTGAAGGTGGAGGCCGGGCCTTGTCAGGTTGGTCGCTCGGCTGAGCGACGGCCTTCCTCTTTCCAACGGCGGCTGATCGGGCCGATGGCTTGACGACTGGCAGTACCGGGGATACCGGCCAGTTCTGTCTGGGCCACGTAGTGGTCGGCGATGGAGGGCCTTTACAGGGCGTCTCACACACCGCGGTGTTGAGTCTGTCCCTCTCGGTGGTCGACGGTTCCGGCGTAGCTGGTTACCTCGACTCAGGCTGGGCTGGGCGCGGCGTCGCAGAAGGGATCGCCCTTCTGGCGGTTGGGCCGCCAGTTTTGGTTCCCCCTGGCGCACTTTTCCTCTTCCTCCATCTCCTCCTCTTCTTCTGTACGATCGCGTCGCCGTACACCAGTCACGGAAGCCCGTGATCCGGTGTACGTGACGCGATATTCAAGTAGCTTCCCGTAACTCAGTAAGAGTACCCCAGGTGGTGTGGGTAACTCGAGAGTACATGGCGAGACGTCTGTCCTCATCGCAAGTTAGCTTGGAAGTGAGTGAGATAGAGATGCTTATATCAAATTAAGGTCCAAGCACGCTGTTCTGTGCACACATCTCAGCTATATGGGCTGTCGGTCCAGGACAGTGGGTTAGTTGTTAGTTGGCTAGTGAGAGAGAAGAGGGTGTAGTGGTGTTACACCTACCCATTCATGAGTCATTAAAACTCGCTCTGAGTGAGAGCCGGTACCAGGCTGCGAACCATGTAAGTACCAGCCTTATGTCCGATGTCTTAACCACGACACCGCCAATGCCGGTTCGTATAGGTTTCGCTTGTTTATCGTTTAGTAGAACCTTACCGACCATGGAGAAGAGTTCCGAGTGGTAAACCGTCGTCTCTTTCTTGGACCGGTCGATGTCATGGAGGTAGAGAAATCGCGTCACGGCCAGACCAAAGTACGCGCCAAAAACATGGACGTACATAGACTCTCCGATGTCAGAAGCCTGGGAATTAAAGGAAATGAATGTCTGTTTGCTTAATAACACCTTAAATTTCAGCTTTATGGGATCTACCATGTGGCTATTTTGTCACTCAGGAGGGCACTGGCGTTCCTGGGGAGAGGGAGGT
>NC_054710.1:6115940-6237428 GCF_016097555.1 Gigantopelta aegis
GCAGCGGACTCGTCTTGCCGAGCATAGCGCCGAGCGAGATCAGGACAGCGGCGGCGGCGAAATCAGCAGACATCATCCTGGAAATACACGCACGCATTTGCAAATACGACTCTAATAGTCTCGTTAAACAAAACAAACTCTAACTTTAAAAATATGTACTCTACCATCGCCATTTTGTGAGTAGTGAGGAATTGAGAGTAGAAGAGAGCAAGAGAAATAGGGAGGGCGACAGAGAAAGGGAGAGGGAGGGAGGGAGGGAAAGGGAGAGATAAAGGAGGGATAAAGAGAGACAGAAGATACAGATGACGGAAAGAAAAACAGACAGAGAGACAGAGACAGAGAAACAGACAGAGACAGATAGAGAAACAGAGAGAGAGACAGAGACAGAGAAACAGACAGAGAGATAGAGAGAGAGGCAGAGAAACAGACACAGAAAGAGAGAGGAGAGAGAGAGAGAGAGAGAGAGAGAGAGAGAGAGAGAGGCAGACAAACAGACACACACACACACACACACACACACACACACACACACACACAGACAGACAGAGAGAGAGACAGACCGGGAGAGAGTGAAAGAGAGAGACAGAAAAAGAGATAGAGAGAGAGAGAGAGAGGGGCAGACAAACAGACAGGCAGACAGACACGGAGAATGAGGCACAGAGAAGAAAACGGCAGAGACAAACCAAAGAAAAGGAACAGAGAGAGACAGACTTGCAGATTCAAACAGACAAAGAGAAGAAAGAAAGAAAGAAAAAAGAAAAAAAAAGTGTTTTATTTAAAGACGAGAAGACATCTTACTCGGATAGCGTGACTTTAAATTTCTCCCCTTCTGTAACTTTGGCGTGCAGCAATCCACGAACGATGGTGGCCCACTGGATACAGAAGGCGGCGACCAGCATGTTGAATCCCACGGCGCCGAACCCGTACCTCTTTAAATAGGTCATAAGGAAGCCAAACCCGACAAATATCATCACGTGGACATCTTGAAACACTGGAAAACAAAATACTTTCAATGAACCACGCATCCAGGGGCGGAACATGATGCGCGATCGGTTTACGATCGATCCCCGTCGGTAGGCTTATTCTGCTATTTCTCGTTCCAGCCTGTGCACCACGACTGGTATATAAAAGGCCGTGGTATATGATATCCTGTCTGTGGGATGATGCATATAAAAGACACCTTGCTACTAATCGAAAATTTTAGTTGGTTTCCTCTCCATGACTACATGTCAAAATTACCAAATGTTTGACATCTAACAGTCGATGATTACTAAAGCAATGCGCTCTAGTTGTATCCATTTGCTATACATGGGATTTTTCGGGTAACTTCGAAATTCGAGGGGGGGGGGGGGGGGGCATACATCCAACATACTTTTTTTCCTTCTTTTTTTTTTGGGGGGGGGGGGTCTAGTTGAAGAATGTAATATTGGGCTGGATTTAGCTCAGTGCTTTGAGTGCTCGCTTGAGGTGCTTGCGTCGCAAGATCGAACTACCTCTGTGGATTCATTCAGCTAAATGGGGTTTTCTCGTTCCAACCAGTGCACCACAACTGGCTAAAAAGGCAGTGGTATGTGTTATCCTGTCTGTGGGAAAGTGCATATAAATGATCCCTTGCTGCATTAGGAAAAATGTAGCGGGTTTCTTCTTATAACTAAGCGTCAGAATTACCAAATGTTTGACATCCAATAGCCGATGATTAATTAATCAATGTGTTCCTGTGGTGTTGTTAAACAAACAAAACAAACAAACAAACAAACTAAAAATCTAATGTGCTCTGACACTTGATACTTTTCTTAAAGCCGCTCCCGCCTTTTTAGTTATAAATTCGGAAGGCCCACATTTATTTTGGAAAATTATTTGGTCTAGTTTTATGCTTTTTTATTTTATTTTTATTTTTCAAACTTAAGCGGAATGTATTCATTGCTAAAGACTATAATTATACTGTCAACATGACATTGATAAAATGTTGCCACTGCACAACATCTGCCGTGAATAAAAGGTTCGACAAATTCATTACGTTTGACAACGCCTTTTTTTTTTTTGGTATCCTGACAACACCGGATGTGCGTCACACGGTGAAGTTTGATCCTTTCAGACGAACAGAGCTCTTCTATTAAAAGAAAGAAGTAAAATATGATACCGGTTTGTTGTTTTGGTTATTTATAAACAGCTTAGAGAATAAATTAGTCACAAAAGCGTCGCGTAGGTAACTCAAGTCCCCAGCGTACACCAAAATACCGCGAACTCAGCAAAAATACTCATCACAATTCCAGTTATTTAAGCTGTTACCTTCCCAGGGACACGTCTAACCACAGGCGTAGGAAGGCGCTAAAAAGTCGGGGGGGGGGGGGGGGTGAGGGCACGCACACGCATACACACACACATATATATATATATATATATATATATATATATATATATATATCAACATTGCTGCTGCTACAAAATGCTACATGCCCCCTTGCCGACCCCCCCCCCCCCTTCCTAACGCCAGTGCTAACCTAAAAGTCGTGTGCAGGGGGAGTTGGGAGTAGAGCCCCCCTCACACACACACACACTCACACACACTGCTCATTTCATTTCAACTTATTTTCGAGCTTGTATCCAATTAAGGTTCAAGTATGCTGCCCTTGGCACACACACCTTAGCTATCTGGGCTGTCTGTCTAGGACAGTGGGTTAGTTGTTAGTTGGTTAGTGGTTAGTGGTTACTGAGAGAGAAGAGAATGTACACCTACCCACTGAGCCCTTAAGAACTCGCTCTGGGTTGTGCTGGAACCAGGCTGCGAACCCTGTACCTACCAGCCTGTAGTCCGATGGCTTAACCACGACGCCACCGAAGCCGGTCACACTTCTTCGTTCGTTTTTTTTCAATATATCCCCCACCCTCTACATTTCGCTAGTCACAGTGTAGACACATTGACAAAATCCCTTCCCATGCTCCTGGAATAGTTAAATGCATGTATAGGGCCGTCCTAAAGGGTGTATACTATCAAATCAAATCCCATAGACGACAATAGTAACATATGTGGTTAAAACTCCTACCTGCAGCGTATCAATCGACATAAACGCCACGGATATAAATACTACCACCCCTCACACTTAAAGTGAATAAAAAAAAAATGGGGGTCAAGCTGCTCGTTTCTGAGATACGGGTAACGTCTATGACTACCCTAGTTCCGCACAAAATTCGAGTACTGTTTTTTTACAGGTACCCCATACATGTTTCAAGCACAAGGCTACTTGACACATTGGTACTAGATGAAATAAAATTGCTTTTTTTTTTTACCCAGATGAAACTATTATTTTTTACAACCAACACACTCACATTTATAACCAATCACAGGACTTGTGGTGTTCACTTCTCTATCAAAAGTTCGCTGAACCTCGAACTTTGACCCAGCCGTAAGTTATTTGGTTTAGTACTACCTATACTAGACAATTGCACTCAAAACCAGTACCCCAAAACTGATGTATATATAAAGGTCGTGGTTTGTACTGTCTTGTCCTGTCTGTGGGGAGAGTGCATATAAAACATCCTTTGCTACTCATAGAAAATACAGCGGGTTTGCTTTGAAGTCCACGTGTCAGAATTGCCAACTGTTTAACTTCCAATAGACGATAATTTAATTAATCAGTGTGCTCCAGTGGTGTCCTTAAACAGAAACAAAAACATACGTTTACGCGTGCGCAGTTAACGAAACGTATATGTCATAGAAATCGCTTTCGCTAGTGTTAATTTCATTGGGCAATATCGGTTTGGCACCTATTTCATAACCATGCAGCAGATAATCAGATATCTTTAAATCAATATCCGATATATGTGGGATATCGCGGTATGATACCACAAATATCACACAGTGTTCTCTACAAATGGTACAAAAAAGTCAACTCAAGGCGTAAAAACTTCCTGTCCTGACTTGGAAAGAAATAATGTAGCCTACGTTAATAAAACGTAAAGTTTGTTTTGTTTTGTTTTGTTAATAATCATCGGCTATTGGATGTCAAACATTTGGTAATTTTGACATATAGTCTCAGAGAGAAAACCCGCTACATTTTTGTCCATTAGTAGCAAGCGATCTTTTATATTCACCATCCGACAGACAGGATAGCACATACCACGGCCTGCGATAAATTTTACATATAATAATAAGTTCAACACTTCAGAAAGTGTATCTTAACTAAATACACTAGCTGATGAAAAGTTAAAGTGTGATTTGTTTAACGACGCCACTAGAGTACCATTGATCTATTAAGCATCAGCTATTGATGTCAAACATTTGTAGTTACGGTCTTGGAGAGAGAACCTACCACATTTTCCCATTAGTATCAAGGCTCTCCATCCCACTCCAGCTGAGCAATAAGATTCAATCTCAAGTACATTTTTAACGCGCACATTGTGTCCTCTTACGTTTACCTTCGCCGTCATCCCCATTTCTCGACACGTCCGCCCCCCCCCCCCCCCCTCTCTCTCCCTCCCTCTCTCTCTCTCTCTCTCTCTCTCTCTCTCTGTTTTTCTCTTTTTCTGTCTCTGTCTCTGTATCTATCTCTGTATATCTTTTTCTATCTCTCTTTCACTCTCCCGGTCTGTCCCTGTCTGTCTCTCTCTCTCTCTCTCTCTCTCTCTCTGTCTCTCTATCTCTCTCTCTCTCTTTCTGTGTATGTATCTCTCTTTCTCTGTTTATCTTTTTCTGTCTCTCTCTTTCACTCTCTCCCTGTCTCTCTCTCTCTCTCTCTCTCTCTCTCTGTTTATCTCTTTTTCTGTCTCTGTCTCTTTCACTCTCTCCCGGTCTGTCTCTCTCTCTCTCTGTCTGTCGGTCTCTGTGTGTGTGTGTGTGTGTCTGTCTCTCTCTCTCTTTCTGTCTCTCTCTCTTTCACTCTCTCCCTGTCTGTCTGTCTGTCTCTGTCTCTCCCTCCCTCTCTCTCTCTCTCTCTCTCTCTCTCTCTCTCTCTCATATATTATTTAGTAAATGCATTATATATTCTTGAGTGTATAGCTTTAATTATGCATTGTTTATGTATATACAATAATACAATGTACAGCAATGATTCAAGACCAACAACCTTCACCTTGTTTATTTTTATGTAAACCATAAACAATTTTATATATATAAAAAAAACAAGTATATTTTTTAATATTTAAACATACAGAACAGATAACCAGCTTCGTTTTCATTTTGATAATGCACAATTATTTACTGGAATTTAGAAAACCTGCAATCTCGGTCACCTTTAAATGCAGTGTTAGTGAAACGGACACGACTTGGCGTCCATCCTTACTGTCGGGGTTTGAATGGCCGCAGAATTCCTATGTAAGACAATGTTTGTACGCGTCCAGAAAAGATGAACACATTTTTCTAAAACTTGTTTACCAAACACGTTGGGGACGACATTTATTTGTAATATTAGGGGCAGGATGTAGCACAGTGGTAAAGCGCTAGACTGATGCGTGGTCGGTCTGGGATCGATCCCCGTCAGTGGGTCCATTGGGCTAATTGTCACTCCAAACCTTGCTACTAATGGCAAAATATAGCTGGTTTCCTCTCTCTGATTATATGTCGAACTGCCAAATGTTTGACATCCTTCTTATCCCACCTGAGGCAATGGGGGATTTTTCATGCCAGTACCGGCTCCAACCCAGAGTGAATGCACCGCTAGGCTCAATGGGTAGGTGTATGGCCACATACACCGAGTTTCACCCACTTCACGGGTGCGATTATGGGTGTTCTCCCGAGTGTATGACCCCACATGGGGGATGATTACCCGGCATGCACTGCAGGTTCAGTGTTCCCCGGGCTCGGGTGATATCGAGACAGCTCAACTGACAGCAAGCGTGGAGCACGGACCTGTCAAGTATGCCCATACCGAAATGGAAATACTGCGGCTTCACCATTCATCTCATCATCATCCATGTTTGTAATGTCAAAAAAAAAGAGAAAAAATTTCTTTGTTTCTGTGTTAAATGTTTGTGGCGTTTAAAAAACAAATGATGAGTAATAAATGGATGTCAAACATTTGGTTATTCTGACACGTGGTCTTCAGACGAAACCCGCTACATTTTTCCTAATGTAGCAAGGGATCTTTTATATGTACTTCCTACAGACAGGGAAACGCAGTCCACAGCATTTGGCCAGTTGTGGTGCATTGGTTATAACGAGAAAAAAACTCAATCCGGTGAATGGATCCACCGAGGTGGTTCGATCCTGCGACGCAAGCACCTCATGCGAGGATTCCACCGACTTAGCTAAATCTCGTCCCTACTTAATCGAATTAACTGTATCATAACAAGATGTATCTATTAAAATATCCCTGTTTCTTTCGTTGTCAGTATATAAAAACAGACACAGACCCCCTCAAAAAAAAGAAGCGAAAAGATAAAATTTAACATGCACTGAGATAAGACAAGATAAAATTATTAAAATATTAAAGACTATTTTGATAGTCTACTTAATCGAATTAACTGTATCATAACAAAATATATCTATTAAAATATCCCTTTTTCTTTTGGTTTCAGTATATATAAACAGACAGACAGACAGACAGTCGGAAAGTCAGACCAAAAAAAACAAAAAAAGAGAAAAGATAAAAGATAACATGCACTGAGATGAGACAAGATAAACTTATTAAAATATTAAAGACTATTTTGAGTCTACTAAATCGAATTAACTGTATCATAACAAAATATATCTATTAAAATAGTCCTGTTTCATTTGTTTTCAGTATATATAAATAAACAGACAGACGGACGGACGGAAAGTCGGATCAAAAAAAAAAAGCGAAAAGATAAAAGATAATACATTAAGACAAAACAAGATAGAGTGAGACGGTATAGTAATATATTTTTATAAGAGAAATGAAGAGAAGATACAATTAAATTAAAGATGCGTGGAAAATCGCCTAACTGTATCTTAACCGGACACGAGCGATGAGAGCAATTATTTTAGAAATCATTGACTTCAATTGCCGCATCCTAACCGCAGGCGTGCGACGCGACAGATTTATATGTCGCTCCGTACGCGTGTGGTTAGGATACGGCAACTGAAATCAATGATTTTAAAAATAATTTTTAATAAAAAAACAAATTAATAATCGCTCGCGTCGCTCGCGTCCGGTTAGGATACAGCTTGAGGATGATACACGGTTTTACATACTTGGATAGTACTGTCGAATCGGGGAATCTTCGGGTTTCCCTTTCCAGAATGGTTTGGCGGAATCGTCATATTCAGATAAGAACGCAAATATGAGAATAAAACCAACTTGTAGGGTAATTACGAAGACGGGCAACTTCGCTCTCTTGTATCGGCTATCCATGTTTCACTCGCTTGTTTTAAAACTCACAGTCACTAGCCTTATTAAGATTTTTTTTTTTTTTTTAAGTCAATACTTCTGGGTTGTTTTTTTTTTCTTTGGTCGTTTATTGGTTTAGGAATCGCGCCACTGTTTCGCTTGAAGACCTTCACCGGTTATTAGCCCACAGAACTCGGTATTCTAGTGTCAAGGTCTTTTTCTGACATCCCATTGTTCTTTTTAAGAGAAACCTTCGAAAAAAGTAGGCCCGCATCAACAACAATACATTTTTAAAAGGTTGTGTTACATGTTGAAATATGGGTTGGTCTTATACACCGGCGCAGAGGGGAGGGTGGGGGGCAGGTGGAGGAGCAGGTGGTGGGGCATGGTGTCAACCCTCAATTAGATCTTTCTCTATGTCTGCCTGTCTGTCTCCCCCCCCCCTTCTCCCTCTCCCTCTCACACACAATATGTGGTTCTTAACCATATGTCTGACGTCATACAACCGTAAATAAAATGTGTTGAGTGCGTCGTTAAATAAAGTATTTCCTTCCTTCCTTATCTAGTTTATGCATCGTGCGGAAGATGGGACACTGTAAGGACGAAATAAAATTTAAAATGTATAATTCAAACTATAATTATTGTACTGTTCGTAGTTATACAAATGTGGTTTAGTCGTAGATTTACGTTTACGTGCAAAATTAGGAATGAAATAGTTTATTTAACGACGCACTCAACACATTTTATTTACGGTTATATGGCGTCAGACATATGGTTAAGGACCACACAGGAAACCCGCTGTCGCCACTTCATGGGCTATTGTTTTCGATTAGCAGCAAAATATCTTTTATATGCACCATCCCACAGACAGGATAGCACATACCACACCCTTTGATGTACCAGTCGTGGTGCACTGGCTGGAGCGAGAAATTGCCCAATGGGCCCACCGACGGGAATCGATCCCAAACCGACCGCGCACCAAGCGAGCGCTTTACTACCGGGCTACGTCTCGTCCCCGGCTATTGAGACGTTAAACATTTGGCAATTCTAACATATAGTCTTAGGAGCGGAAAGCCGCTACATTTTTTACAATTAGTAGCAAGAGATCTTTTATATGCACTATCCCACAGACAGGATAACACATACCACGGCCTTTTATATACCAGTCGTTGTACACTGGCTGGAATGAGAAATAGCCCAATGGGTCCACCAATGGGGATCGATCCTAGACCGCCATGCATGAAGCGAGTGCTTTTTCGCTGGGCTACGTTCCGCCCCTTCCCGCTAACAAATAAACAAACAACAACAACAACAACAACAAATACCAAATCATAAATCTAAAGCTTATTTTCATTTCTCGTATTTATTATCAGAATGATTTAAATGCAATTTGATGAAAAAGCTTAAAAAGTAAATCAGTAAAACGTTCTGCAAGTACACCAAAGATACAAGCGTGTTAGTATTAAAAGGTAAAAATACAACATACGTCGTAACACTGCAAGACATTTCTTATCGTAATGAAGGCAACCAGTGTGGAATGTGATTCAATATATATTATATCACAAATATGAAGCAATGAAATCCATTCTACTTAAAATACATTTCTTTAATTTGTAGCTGCACGTGTACAAAAATAAATATTTCATTCACCTTATAAAACACAGCACACTTTTTCGTGAAAGCTCATAACAGTTATATACAGAAACAATAGAATTAACATCCCACAACCAACTGCAGTAAACATTATACAAAGTATAAGTATTTAAAATATCAAGAAAGACAATGCATGACTATTACAGATATCTAGAAAGACCGCACTTAACCATTATACAGTGCATAAACAACAGCCTCCATAGCCGTAAAGGCATATTGTCGCAAACCGCTGACCTATCAAATGGCCTAACAAAGAATTAACTGAACAAAGACGTAACTGATTTTCCTCTAAATATACTTCATTTCAGACATCTATGTAAACACACTAATCCACTCATTAATAACATTATGTGAAAATAATTGAATTATGGCAATGGTCCATAATTCAAAAACTAAAATTGCCAAGAAGAATGATATGGATTTCACTCCATCATGGTTCAATTAAAATGATGCGATTGCTAGATTTGGTTTTAAAATTAATGTAACTTTAAGAGAAATAAGGCCCTTAAATACGTGTCAGTATGCCTTTAAAGACCAAACAAATTCAAAGACTTTCACCTGCCATTTTCAAAGACTTTCACACAGAGGTCAAAGACAATAGAATGCGATGAAAATACCAAATCAGTTCGTTTACGTTGCTCTCCATGACAAAAAACAACCCATTAGCTTTTTTACAAGCAACATGACAGGTTAAACCTTGTAACTGGAAAATATCAACCATATGCAGCTGTAAAAGATATCATAATTGCTTTGGCTATGATTTATGAGAATTTAAAGACTTTTAAAGACCTAAAAATCATTTTTTTTAAATTCACAGACTTTCAAGGAATTTAAAGACCGCTACGAACCCTAAACAATAACAAGTTCAAACAAGCATCGATGGTCAACTAGAAAACGTTCAGTCTGTTTTACTGCAGGGCCCGTTAAGTGTATTTGAAAGGGGGGGGGGGGGGGGGGGGGGGGGGGGGGGGGCACTGTCAATGCCATAGTCAAAGGGATGGAAATTTGAAGGTTTTAACCGGTTATTCGGGTACAGGAACAAGCTTCTCTGATAAAATTTAGAATTTTGGGCATTCAAATACGACATTCCCAGCCTTATGAACAAACCAGAGAAAAGTGATGGGGGTGCATGACCCCTTCACCCCTCTGTTCCGTGGCCCCTGAACTCATCGTCCGTATGTATGGGCAGTGTAATCAGAGAAAAGTGTAAAAGTTGGCAGCACCGGTAATCGTGGATTATAGAAATTGTGAGGTATAGAGTGCTGTAGCTCGAGTTACCTCTAGCCTTCCCCTTGTTGATATGTTGTATGGGGACGGCTAGAGAGGGCTGTGTGTAATACTTCGGCAATCACTGACGAAAAAAAACGGTAGCCAGCTACTTTGTCCAAAATACAATTTTGCTTCCTAAATCTGATGCCACAGATCTTTAGTTTGATTATTCTCGAGTCCAGTCATGACATTAAACTTACATGCTGTTAACCAGTACAAAGGCTACACGAAGAAACCCGACACCTCTAGACTATATTTAAAGAATCTGATTTCTGCTGTAATTTTAATTTACTTTTTAGGTTGGTAAATTATGTTTGTTTTTTATAATTGTTTTTGTGAGTTTGGCAAACACATTAAAATATACAGAAGTGGGGTCTGTGTAGCCATTTTGCATTCTTTTCTTTCTATGCGAAAAGAGCCTGCGCTGTACTTTCTTGTAGTGACGTAGAGCAAAGTGTGTGCCCACGTGACGCATATCAATTCTGGGAGGACTAGAGGTGACTCGAGCTAACAGTGCTGATGTGGACAGCTGGGACATTTACTAACTATAAGACCCCAACTAAGGGCAACTAGTTGGGTGGGTTTTTTCTTGTATTGTATATAGATTATTATACAAGCTTGTGTGTCATTTGATTTTATGAAACAAGTGTCAGGATAATTGTATTGTCAGAGCAAGGACGAGGGTAATACAATGTACATGAATCCTGACACGAGTTTCGTAAAACCAGTACAATTCACACACGAGTGTAATAACTTTTTTTATTATCCATGATATTATGTTTATAAATAACAAGCTAGCACCATGTCATAACGTTTGAAACGTTGTTTTTTTTTTTGGGGGGGGGGGTTTGTAAATGATTACATTGAGCTATGTTATGACGTCACTTCCCAAGTTTACGTCATTCGTTGTGCACGTGGAATCATTATGACACACATGTGTCATACTGGTTATATTTTCCTTCTATATCTTGAACAACATTGTATGCGGATAATAAACAGTAATTATTATACAGTATATATGTACAAGGATAGATCACTGATGATATATACTCATAAACATCATATAATTGTACAATACGTATGTGGTAACAACTTTAAAAAACAACAACTATGAGTTGCTAGTTGTTTTTCTTCTTGAGTCTCGAACTGTATACAGTAATTATACAACCTATATATTCAGAAAGATCACTTAATACAGAAAATTCAAAAACACCATAAATATATTACATACATGTATAAGGCAATTACCAAGCAGATAGATCACTGATGCTATACAGTAATAACACGTTAACTTTAACAACAACATAAATATATTACATATAGGGCAATTACCAAACCGATAGATCACTGATGCTATACCGTGATAACACGTTAACTTTATCAACATCATAAATATATTAAAACTGTAAAAACCAACTATGGGTGGGTGGTTGTTCTTCTTGTACTGTATACAGCAATTATTATACAATGTATGGGTGGTTGGTTGTTCTTCGTTGAGTATTGTACTGTATACACCAACTATTATACAATGTGCAGTGAAACCTTTCTAAATATATTACCAACTTTAAAAACCAACTATGGGTGGTTGGTTGTTCTTCTTGTTGAATCTTGTACTGTATACAGCAATTATTATACAATGTGTATTCAAACAGATAGTTAAAGTTTGCTTTGTTTAACGACACCACTAGAGCACATTGATTTATGTCCAAGGGGAAAAGGACAATTGAACCAAAATTACTCATAAAAAGGGCAACCCAATAAAAATGTTGCTTCTTTTTTTTTTAAAGGAAAAAAAGCACTAGTTTGGGTATATACTCTACAAAAAAAGTAGGGGAACCTGAAATATTAATGGTAATATCAACTATTAGACCGAACATACGTTTTGACCACAGACATCCTAGAAAAGAACATTCAGGTCTGTTTATCAACACACCGAAACACATTCCATAGTTTGCACGTGCATCATGCAGTTGCCTCGTACACGTGTCTCGATTTTGACAATTTCCAGGAAGGTCGATTAATCACTGTGGAATATTATTTCTGTCAATCTTTTTCATTCTGTTGATCATACAGTTGTTATTATTTTGTTTTTAGTCTTTTTTATTGTTTGAATTTGCGACTTACTGATTAAAAAAAACCCGTCAACTTTCAAATTTCACTTCTGACTCAAATTGTCCTTCAAGATCTTTGGTGGTCATAAAACCTACTGTAATACTGAACTACCGGTTGTAATTCACTATTATCATATAACCATTCCCCACAGCTAATATACCTTACAATTTTGGCAATTGTAAATTCTTATTAGAGTTGCCCAACTTTTTTTGAAGAGTATATTTAGGGAAGGTCCCCTGGTCTACTCCCCCTGGATCAATTAGTTGAATTATTTTTAAGTTACACCATGGTTCTATACTATAGCAACATTCCCAATGTACTTTTAAACACAGGGGCAGGACATAGCCAAGTGGTATATCAAAGGCTGTGGTATGTGCTATCCTGTCTAAGGAAAGGTGTATATGAAAGATCCCATGCTACTAATGGAAATATTTTATGGGTTTCCTCGCTACGACTTAATATCAAAATTACCAAATGTTTGACATCCAATAGCCGATGATTAATAAATCAATGTCCTCTAGTGGTGTCGTTAAACAATTTTTAATTTTTTTTTTAAAGTAGTATATATTTGTATTGTATTTGCAATATGGTAGTATATATTTGTATTGTATTTGCAATATGGTAGTATATATTTGTATTGTATTTGCAATATGGTAGTATATATTTGTATTGTATTTGCATGTGGGGTGGGCGCTGCAAAGTTTTAATAGCAGGCAGCACCAATAGTTAAACTTGTTTTGTTTAACAACACTATACAAGTAAAGTTTTAAAAACAGACAGCACCAAATACATATAAATACACACTAACAGTATATATATATATACAATGTACAGTAAAGTACACTTATAACGAACATGCTTACAACGAATCGCTGCATAGAACGAACTGATACAGGAATCAAAAGATAGAGTAAAGTACACTTATAACGAACATGCTTACAACGAACTGCTGCATAGAACGAACTGATACAGGAATCAAAAGATAGAGTAAAGTACACTTATAACGAACATGCTTACAACGAACTGCTGCATAGAACGAACTGATACAGGAATCAAAAGATAGAGTAAAGTACACGAACATGCTTAGAACGAACTGCTGCATAGAACGAACTGATACAGGAATCAAAAGATAGAGTAAAGTACACGAACATGCTTAGAACGAACTGCTGCATAGAACGAACTGATACAGGAATCAAAAGATAGAGTAAAGTACACTTATAAAGAACATGTTTAGAACGAACTGCTGCATAGAACGATCTGATACAGGAATCAAAAGATAGAGTAAAGTACACTTATAACGAACATGTTTAGAACGAACTGCTGCATAGAACGAACTGATACAGGAATCAAAAGATAGAGTAAAGTACACTTATAACGAACATGCTTACAACGAACTGCTGCATAGAACGAACTGATACAGGAATCAAAAGATAGAGTAAAGTACACTTATAACGAACATGTTTAGAACGAACTGCTGCATAAAACGAACTGATACAGGAATCAAAAGATAGAGTAAAGTACACTTATAACGAACATGTTTAGAACGAACTGCTGCATAGAACGAACTGATACAGGAATCAAAAGATAGAGTAAAGTACACTTATAACGAACATGCTTACAACGAACTGCTGCATAGAACGAACTGATACAGGAATCAAAAGATAGAGTAAAGTACACTTATAACGAACATGCTTACAACGAACTGCTGCATAGAACGAACTGATACAGGAATCAAAAGATAGAGTAAAGTACACGAACATGCTTAGAACGAACTGCTGCATAGAACGAACTGATACAGGAATCAAAAGATAGAGTAAAGTACACGAACATGCTTAGAACGAACTGCTGCACAGAACGAACTGATACAGGAATCAAAAGATAGAGTAAAGTACACTTATAAAGAACATGTTTAGAACGAACTGCTGCATAGAACGATCTGATACAGGAATCAAAAGATAGAGTAAAGTACACTTATAACGAACATGTTTAGAACGAACTGCTGCATAGAACGAACTGATACAGGAATCAAAAGATAGAGTAAAGTACACTTATAACGAACATGCTTACAACGAACTGCTGCATAGAACGAACTGATACAGGAATCAAAAGATAGAGTAAAGTACACTTATAACGAACATGTTTAGAACGAACTGCTGCATAGAACGAACTGATACAGGAATCAAAAGATAGAGTAAAGTACACTTATAACGAACATGCTTACAACGAACTGCTGCATAGAACGAACTGATACAGGAATCAAAAGATAGAGTAAAGTACACTTATAACGAACATGTTTAGAACGAACTGCTGCATAGAACGAACTGATACAGGAATCAAAAGATAGAGTAAAGTACACTTATAACGAACATGCTTACAACGAACTGCTGCATAGAACGAACTGATACAGGAATCAAAAGATAGAGTAAAGTACACGAAGATGCTTAGAATGAACTGCTGCATAGAACGAACTGATACAGGAATCAAAAGATAGAGTAAAGTACACGAACATGCTTAGAACGAACTGCTGCACAGAACGAACTGATACAGGAATCAAAAGATAGAGTAAAGTACACTTATAAAGAACATGTTTAGAACGAACTGCTGCATAGAATGAACTGATGGTAAATACAACTAACTACTGCTATATAATGAACTAACTGTCATGGTCCCTTCCAGTTTGTTAAGAGTGCTTTAATTACTTTATGCACATATTTCAAATTGGTTACATCAAAATACCACTCAATAACTTAATATTACATAATTAGTCTAAAATACATAATTATACACCAAATAACAAGTTTAACAGATTACTGTAAATCGTAATATATTAGCGATCTTAAAACTCAGTGAAATCCGAACAAGTGACATATTAGTAGAGTTGTCACAAGTACACGAGTACTGTGGCACAGACCGAGTCTAGCAAGACATCGAGACCCTTCAAAGTACTCGAGCACCCTTCAAAGTACCCGAGTACCCTTCAAAGTACTCGAGCACCCTTCAAAGTACTCGAGTACCCTTCAAAGTATCCGAGCACCCTTCAAAGTACCCGAGCACCCTTCAAAGTACTTGAGCACCCTTCAAAGTACCCGAGCACCCTTCAAAGTATTTGAGCACCCTTCAAAGTACTCGAGTACCCTTCAAAGTACTCGAGCACCCTTCAAAGTACTCGAGCACCCTTCAAAGTACTCGAGTACCCTTCAAAGTACCCCGAGTACACATGCACGGAAAAGTACGTAATTTTGCAATATGCTTGCATCCGGTTACATTATACGGCTATGAGACATGGAGGGAAAACAAAAGTCGAATGTGTAAATGCAATACAATGGCATGATTTGGCTTCCATGTTCAGCACGGGAATTAAGATGCCTAATGCTATTTTACTTTATTCCAGTTATCAGGGATGTGAGAGGGGCTGGAACAAAAAGCTTACTGCGGCCGGTGTCCAGGGGCCACTCAAGGGCCCCTGAAGGAAAATTGTTGTCTGCAACCCCTGGAACTGCCAAAAATTGCATTCAATGCTAACAAATCTAAACTGGTTATAACTTGTAATCTAAGGCACACATCATAAACTTGAAACTGTGAAAACATGCAAATGAACCTTGTGTGGTCAACAGTATTGAACATCATATTTTTGTGTGTTTTTTAGACGAAATGGAAAGTGCATTTCCGCGATTCCTCGTAGCTCTCACATCCCTGCATTATCATCACGTGTCGAATACTCTGGGTCTGGGTCGAATTTGACCCTTAAGTACTCCGAGTCCTATATTTTATCATACACACATTTTTCGAAACAGTTTATTGTACGTCTCTAAGAACAATAAAATATTAATGTTTTGTATACGGCATCACAAAATTCGCCAACATTTTATGCTCGCAAAAATGTCCTGGTTTACAGTATCTGTAAACAATAAACTCAAGAACCAGCACAAAATAACAACAGTTTGAAATACGGAACTTACAGATTGTACGTAAGAAAATAATTCATAAAGGATCGCGGTTCAAAATGGAATGTGAGCTACTACATACATATATAAAATAAAATGACGTCATCAGATGTCACGTCGTTCCCTGATGACGTAATTTTTACATTCATCGAGAATTGAAGAAACTCGCGTTGCTATGTCTGGACCAATGGGATTATGTTATGTTGTTATGAATGTAACGGAAGTTTAATTATTAAAGGGACATTTCTGAGTTTGCTGCAATTTTTAAGATGTTATCGACTAACAGAGACTTTTTAACGATTGAAATTACATATCAAATATATTATTCTACATAATATATTAGTGGTTGCATATTAAACATGTTTCTGATCGTTCTATTATTTGTACTAGGCTAAATTTAATTTTATTTCCTAAGATAAATGTTTGTGTACGTACGAAATTATTTGAAGACAAAATCCATTTTGGGCTTCTTACAAATATTAAGATGACCAGAAACACATTGAATATACAGACACTGATATTCTAAACAAGAAAATATATTTAATATGTAAGTTTAATCATACAAATATTTTATCAGCCCGAAACATCTTACAATATAGCAAACTCAGGAATGTCCCTTCAATGGTCATTTAATGGAGTAGATTTAAACATATACACTAGCATAAAGTCAGCTCTCTTTCTTCTCCTCCTAACTATCAATAACAGTTACACTGTTGGGTGCTAAAACAGAAAATAAAATTAAAAAAAAAAAGTTTAATAATATATAAGTTTATAAATTAAAAGCACCAAAGCTGAAGGAACACAATTATTTAAACATTTGATCAAGCAAGCTCAGACTAGACAAAGAAAACATTTTTGTCAGAAATATAGCGACTGTTATCTAGAATCTATCAAAACCAACTATCAGGGGTGGGAATTGGTGAACTGTAAAAAAACATGAGGAAATGCAGAGGTGTCCCGGAAATTCTTGAAATCCTAGGTTAAAATCTGTGCCATCTGAAACATTTTGGAGGAATGGACGATTAAATTGCGAGGAAACGCAATGTTCCATGAGAGGAAAACAGCTGATCTGATTCATCTCACAACGAGTTGTTTATATAGAGAATACTACATGAGTGGTCGTTAAATACCATTTATCTCACAACGAGTTGTTTATATAGAGAATACTACATGAGTGGTCCTTAGATACCATTCATCTCACAACGAGTTGTTTATATAGAGAATACTACATGAGTGGTCGTTAAATACCATTTATCTCACAACGAGTTGTTTATATAGAGAATACTACATGAGTGGTCCTTAGATACCATTCATCTCACAACGAGTTGTTTATATAGAGAATACTACATGAGTGGTCGTTAAATACCATTTATCTCACAACGAGTTGTTTATATAGAGAATACTACATGAGCGGCCGTTAGATACCATTCATCTCACAACGAGTTGTTTATATAGAGAATACTATATGAGTGGTCCTTAGATACCATTCATCTCACAACGAGTTGTTTATATAGAGAATACTACATGAGCTGCTGTTAGATTCCATTTATCTCACAACGAGTTGTTTATATAGAGAATACTACATGAGTGGTCATTAGATACCATTTATCTCACAACGAGTTGTTTATATAGAGAATACTACATGAGTGGCCGTTCGATACCATTTATCTCACAACGAGTTGTTTATATAGAGAATACTACATGAGTGGTCGTTAAATACCATTTATCTCACAACGAGTTGTTTATATAGAGAATACTACATGAGTGGTCCTTAGATACCATTCATCTCACAACGAGTTGTTTATATAGAGAATACTACATGAGTGGTCGTTAAATACCATTTATCTCACAACGAGTTGTTTATATAGAGAATACTACATGAGCGGCCGTTAGATACCATTCATCTCACAACGAGTTGTTTATATAGAGAATACTATATGAGTGGTCCTTAGATACCATTCATCTCACAACGAGTTGTTTATATAGAGAATACTACATGAGCTGCTGTTAGATTCCATTTATCTCACAACGAGTTGTTTATATAGAGAATACTACATGAGTGGTCATTAGATACCATTTATCTCACAACGAGTTGTTTATATAGAGAATACTACATGAGTGGCCGTTAGATACCATTTATCTCACAACGAGTTGTTTATATAGAGAATACTACATGAGTGGTCGTTAAATACCATTTATCTCACAACGAGTTGTTTATATAGAGAATACTACATGAGCGGCCGTTAGATACCATTCATCTCACAACGAGTTGTTTATATAGAGAATACTATATGAGTGGTCCTTAGATACCATTCATCTCACAACGAGTTGTTTATATAGAGAATACTACATGAGCTGCTGTTAGATTCCATTTATCTCACAACGAGTTGTTTATATAGAGAATACTACATGAGTGGTCATTAGATACCATTTATCTCACAACGAGTTGTTTATATAGAGAATACTACATGAGCTGCCGTTAGATTCCATTTATCTCACAACGAGTTGTTTATATAGAGAATACTACATGAGTGGCCGTTAGATACCATTTATTTCACGAGTTGTTTATATAGAGAATACTACATGAGCTGCCATTAGATTCCATTTATCTCACAACGAGTTGTTTATATAGAGAATACTACATGAGCTGCCGTTAGATTCCATTTATCTCACAACGAGTTGTTTATATAGAGAATACTACATGAGCGGCCGTTAGATACCATTTATCTCACAACGAGTTGTTTATATAGAGAATACTACATGAGCGGCCGTTAGATACCATTTATCTCACAACGAGTTGTTTATATAGAGAATACTACATGAGCGGCCGTTAGATACCATTTATCTCACAACGAGTTGTTTATATAGAGAATACTACATGAGCGGCCGTTAGATACCATTTATCTCACAACGAGTTGTTTATATAGAGAATACTACATGAGCTGCCGTTAGATTCCATTTATCTCACAACGAGTTGTTTATATAGAGAATACTACATGAGTGGCCGTTAGATACCATTTATTTCACGAGTTGTTTATATAGAGAATACTACATGAGCTGCCATTAGATTCCATTTATCTCACAACGAGTTGTTTATATAGAGAATACTACATGAGCTGCCGTTAGATTCCATTTATCTCACAACGAGTTGTTTATATAGAGAATACTACATGAGCGGCCGTTAGATACCATTTATCTCACAACTAGTCGTTTTAAAATGTATCTAATGAGCGAAAGCGAGTTGGATATGTTTTTCAACGAGTTGTAACAGGGCTCACTCTGGATCAAAAATACCTGTAGCCAAAATATTAGCCAAATGGAATTTTTATTAGCCATATTAAAAATGCTTTAGCCAAATTTGTTTTACGCAGTACTGTATAGAGTATTTATATATGAATATGAAAATGTATCTTTTTCAGCTAATTGTATACAAACTGGAATAAATGGGAATAACAAAACCTTAATGGGGGTAGGGGCAGTTAATATATTACTTCATTTTTTTTCAGCGTGGGTGGGGTTGGGATGGGGTTAAGCAATATCTTCAGTCTGAAGCCAGTACCCCATACACCCACCCCCACTTCTAAGGCCTATGACATTAAATTAACAAACATACAGAAATATGGGGGTGGGTGGATGCTTATGGATGGTGTTGTTTTTTCTTTGTTTCTTTTTTCCCAAATAAAAATTTGAGAGCTTTTTTTTTTACTTTTTTTTTTTTATATAGAACTCGTTATTTCTTTAAATAGCAATCTTTATGTTAGTTTGAATAACTTTTTTTTTTTTTTAAGTGACCCATCAATTCCCCACCTCAAACGATTTCATAATTTGTGCCATATTGTTGCTGTTGATTTCAGCGTCGTGTTAAATGCTTGTTGTGATTTCTGCTTACAAAATACCTCAGCTAAGAATGCCGACTTCACCACAGTATACTCCATTTTCCAACAACACCCCCCCCCCCCCCCCCCAAAAAAAACCCAACAACAAATCCTTTAATAAAATTAAAATTTACTGGTCTTTTTAAAATCCAGCTAACTTATTAAATGTCACCTCACAGTCTTACAAATTTATATCGAAAATGATCTAACAAATATGATTACTGTAAATATGATTACTGTAAACTAATTTTATTCAGTGTACATTTAACTGCAATTTGTATAATTTAAATACTGCATGTTCATTTCCGTTAATTGCGATCTGCATGTGTGCTCTTGACCATGGGTACGAAACTAACAAAGACAAAGGAATAAACAAAAAATGCAGTTAGGTATTCATTGATGCGAACAACTATTGCTTTTCTACAAATTTACATCAAGATTTACTTCTGTGTAATCATATTGTTTAATGTCCGCAACGATGTCTTTTGACACGTGGGTGTCAGCTGACTCTGAAGCGTGACGTATATTCGCACTGAGAGCTGTCCTCAGTTCAGCCAACAAACGTTCTTCCTAACGTTCGCGAACTATTTGATTGATGTTTGTCGTGTCCATTTGGTTTAACGTGAAGCGCACAAACCAGTCTAAGAAACGTTTTGTTTTCGCTCGGTCTGGCTGAACTCAGACCTTGAGATGGCCTACATGTCTTTTGGCCCTGAACTGGCATGTGTATTCAAATTAACACGCATTGTCGGTCTGTTTTTATTACTTTGGTTCAAAGATTTTACAAATTAAAAATAACAAGTTACAGATCTTCCAGACATTGCTGTCATAGGCTAAATGTTTAATGCATGCCGTTAAAATTAATAACCGTGATTATTAAAATAAGCAAACATAAGGCCTACGCTGTATTCTGCATGACACCGTTTCTCGTTACCGGTTGCGAGATCGCTATTATGCTAATTGAATATTTGGTAGTATTATTATGTTTGAGGTGACGGATAGATTATGTCTCCATTTGTTCACATCAGAAGACAGAAAATGGCGTAGCCAACATTTTAGCCACTTGCAAATTTTATTAGCCATTTTTTGTAAAAATTAGCCAATGGCTAATTTGGCTACCGACAGTGTGAGCCCTGTGTAAGATAAACAGACACAAATGTACATATATTATTTGATTTCTTACATATCCTCGAAAACCAGGTTTTAAGTAAATTTTAACATCTTTTTTTTTTACTAACAGTTATTTACAGCCTATGAACTTACGCATTACAGACAAATGATTGTCTGGTTAACTATATGTCACAGTGTAATCGATTTCAATTGTGCTGTTTTTTCATTGGATGTATGGCATTGGTGATCTGGTCATCACCTAGAAGCAGCCAGTCGTATGTCTTGAAATTGTTAACAAAGATACATGTGTTAGCAAGTATGTATTACCAAAGTAACGAATGATGTTCTCACCAACGGGCGGGTCTCATAATTGAAAACAGTTTCAATATACAATGAAACTCCCCGAAACCAAACCCTCTATAAATTGGAATTCCTCAAAACAGTTTCAATATACAATGAAACTCCCCGAAACCAAACCCTCTATAAATTGGAATTCCTCAAAACAATTTCAATATACAATGAAACTCCCCGAAACAAACCCTCTATAAATTGGAATTCCTCAAAACAATTTCAATATACAATGAAACTCCCCGAAACAAACCCTCTATAAATTGGAATTCCTCAAAAGTGTGAGTGTCATCGACCTTAGTTCAATTAACTGGTAGAAAGGTGCCAGTAAAACTGTATGGCACGTCCTTCGATGGTAATGCACCCTTTTCATTGCTTAATAGGTCTTGTCATTCAGGAAGTAGACGGCCATTGCTACGAATTCATTAATGAAATGAAATGTTTTATTTAACGACGCACTCAATACATTTTATTTACAGTTATATGGCGTTAGACATATGGTTAAGGACTACACAGATATTGAGGAAGGAAACCTGCTGTTGCCACTTCATGGGCTACTCTTTTCGATTAGCAGCAAGAGATCTTTTATATGCACCAACCCACAGACAGGATAGCACATGCCACAGCCTTTGATATATCAGTCATAGCGCACTGCCTAGAACCAGAAATAGCCCAACGGGCCCACCGATGGGAATCGATCCAACACCGAATGCGCATCACGCTCTGGGCTATGTTCCCCCTCCCCACAACCCCCCGCTACGTGTGAAAAAACATTTGCAAAAGGACTGGAAACTATTAGTTACTAGCCACAGTGATGGTCTATTTTTTTTTCTTCTTAAGACTCCTACTTGCAAGAAAACATTTACAAAAGGACTGGTGCCAGAAACATTTAGTTGTTGATCACAGTGACGGTCTATTTTTTCATGACCATATTTTCATACGCCGAGTCGTCTTCTTGTTCTGGATCTTCTGGCAGAGCTTTCTTTGTGAAGTCAACCGTATCGTAATTCGTCGCGTTCTCTTTTCCACAGATGACAGGCGTTTCCGTGGTTTCACTCGGCAATGCTGAGAAGTCAAGATCTGAATACACGACATCCTCCTAAAAAAAGCATAGAAAAAGAAAACTTATTTTAAATCATCATTATTATAATAATTATTATAAATATTATTTTAAACGTACATTGTATTCTTTTTAAGTTTAGTCACCGGTAGTTTTGTTTTACGTTTTATTTATAATAATTGCTTGTTATAATAACTAAATATTTATGCCCCACGTAAACCGAGTCACGCTCAGGAAGGAAGGACGCACTCAACACATTTTATTTAAGGATATATGGATATAAATTACAAACATACTGATAGAAGAAAATAAATAAGGGAAAGAAAATGTTTTATTGAACGACGCACTCAACACATTTTATTTACGGTTATATGCCGTCGGAGATATGGTTAAGGACCACACAGATATTGAGAGAAGAAACCCGCTATCGCCACTTCATGAGCTACTCTTTTCGATTAGCAGCAATCTTTTATATGCACCATCCCAGACAGGATAATACATACAATGTACCACGGCCTTTGTTACACCAGTTGTGGAGCACTGGCTGGAGCGAGAAATAGCCTAATGGGTCCACAGATAGGGATCGATCCTAGACCGACCAAGCATCAAGCAAACGCTTTACCACTGGGTTACATCCCGTCCCGATAGTCACGTTCAGACGTATTTGTACTAACAAGCCTATAATCAGGAGTGGGAATTGGTGAACTGTACAAAAAAAGAAGAGAAAATCTAGAGGGGTTCCTAGGTTAAAATCGGTGCCGTCTGACACATTTTGAAGGAAAGGACGATTAGAAGGCGAGGAAAACAGCTGATCCGAGGAGACTTCCCTCCCCTGTATAATGGATTATGTTTGAGAATGACCTAAAAAATGTGGACTTATGACAAAATAACGGAGACCAGAGCTCGTAAATTATGAAGCCACACAGCACCATCAGCAGACATACACTCTTCTTTTTATTTTATTAAAAAAATTTTTATCCTACTACTCTCTCTCCTTTCATTCCTTTGAATTCCATCTTCTTTCTTCCCGATCTAGTAGCTCCTCATATATCTTTCAACTTCTCTCACCGTCCACCTCCACATCCCAGTCCTTGTCTCTCCAACCACGACAGGTGCCATTTCCCCATCAGCTTTTAGCTGTGGGCTTAGTCCAACCACATTGGAAAGTGTTCAATGGCCCCTTTTCTTTGTTTCACTTTTTTTTCTTTTTCTTTTATCCCACTGTCATCTTTCCTTCCTCTCCTTTGAATTCCATCTCATTTCTTCCCAATCTGGCAACTCCTCCTATCGTTCAACTTCTTTTGCTGTCCACCTCCACATCCCAGTCCTTGTCCCTCCAACCGCAATGGCCCCTTTTCTTGGTTTTATTTTCTTGGAATCAGAATTGATTTTACTGGGAGGTTTGTTGCTTTTGTTTGTGGGGTTTTTTTTTTTCAGTCAGTTTAAGCAATGCTGAAAGGGGGGACAACTCTCATAATAATGGTGTAAAAACAGGGTCGATTCCTGAATCTATAACTTAATGCAATATCATGTCGTGTGTTGCCTGTTAAGGTTATTTGAGACTTGCTTCCCTCGTCATACCCCTTCAATTAATGAGTGGTAACCTGCCTCGGTGGTGTCGTGGTTAATCCATCAGACATAAGGCTGGTAGGTACTGGGTTCACAGCCCGGTACCGGCTTCCACCCAGATCGAGTTTTAACAACTCAGTGGGTGGGTGTAAGACCAATATACCCTCTTCTCTCTCACTAACCACTAACCAACTAACCCACTGTCCAGGACAGACAGCCCAGATAGCTGAGGTGTGTGCCAAGAACAGCGTGCTTGAATTTTAATTAGATATAAGCATGAAAAAAAGTTGAAATGAAATGCATGGAGTTTTAATACTTCAAAGTCTAGATGGTGAACTTGGGTTTTTTTGCCGTTAGTAGCAAGGGATCTTTAATATGCACCATCCCACAGACAGGATAACACAATGGTATGACAGGCAAGCTCGTTTAGTATTCTACGTTTATGTTGTGAATGTTGCTTCAAGCACCGACTATGTAGCTGCTTTAGTGACAAGTTTTCACTGTGCAATCTAATTGGGTGAAGCACCTTTTTTGAAGGGATGTCGTTATTGTTGCTAGGCGACACTTCCTCAGAGTCGTATTTTTTGTCAGGTATAAGAGGAGCTTTTTCGTTTTCCTCCATCTGTGAAGAAAAAAACAACAACCAACATTAAATAGGAAACATTTTTAATTGTTGGTGAATTTATCACAATATAACAGAAGCAAATATCAGAATTTCCCATAGCATAGTAAAGCAATTTTATACGAAAAAAATTTTCTCTATCAACACACTTTTACTTTGGTTTTTAACCCGTTTTTAACCTGTGACATAAGTTAATTGCAAGTGCTAGCAATGAACATGTGTTTCAGCAGATAATGTTTAACTGTATTTTAAATCTGTTTCTGAGGATATATAAGAAACAGAATAATACATTCATTACACGCTGTTTACCTCATTTTATCCTGCAATCACTGTTTACATTGGCTGATTATGATCACAGATAAAGCAAAGTCATAAACGTATACTAGCAGATTATGACTTTTGCCGTCACTCATGTGACATCATGCATACATGTACATGTAGCTACATTACAAAATCGCTTTGTTTTTTACCTCTAAGTCACCGTACAATGTAGCTGAAATGACAGAAATAATAGCTTTTCCTCTTAATTTTTATGGTCTGCAGGATAAAGATAATAACTAGTTAATGACATCGAATGAGAAATTCCCCATTCTTACTGTCATAGGATAAAACCGATATCCGACGTCATTAACTCGTTGTTCTCTATGTAAGATAAATGTACCACGTTTTAACATGAACAAATGTTTGCATCTTACGTCAAGCCCATTGCAATGACAGATTATACCTATAATTCACCGCTTCAAGTAAACTTGAAACCTCGATTCCTTACATACCTTTTCTTCTTTTTCATCTTTCGGAGGTTTTTCACCATTATCATGTGGTGTTTCTGAAACAAAAAGATTTTTTTTTCATCATTACCATCAATGACTGAACCCTTTCCTGCCAGTGCACCACGGCTGGTATATCGAAGGCATGGTACATGTATGTGCTGTCCTGTCTGTGGAATAGTGCTAATAAAAGATCCCATGCTACTAATGGAAAAATGTAGCAGGTTTCCTCTCTGAGATTATGCGAGTCAATCTAGTTAAAGTTACAGTTTGTTTTCTTTAACAACACCACTAGAGCACTGATTTATTAATCATTGGCTATTGGACGTCAAACATTACATATATAGTCTTAAAGAGGAAACCCGCTACATTTTTCTATTAGTAGCAAGGTATCTTTCATATGCAATATTCCACAGACAGGATAGCACATACCACAGCCTTTGATATACCAGTCGTGGTGCACTGGCTGGAAAGGGAAATAGCCCAGTGGTCCCACCGACGGGGATCGATCCCAAACTGACCTCGCATCAAGCGAGCACTTTACCACCGAGTCCAAATAGCATTCTGCGTGTACTAATAAGGCTACACACGTCCCCCATAGGGCCCAACTAATGTTTGTATTTATTACCCATATGGGCAGTGAAATGTGGGTGAACATATTTTCTATCTTTCCCCGCTGACGTCATGATGTTAGTTTGGTGACGTCATCGGTTTCCTCGACTGTCGTCTCTCGTTGATGAGATTTTACAAAACATTTAGCTCCATCAGTGTTCAGTTTTTGTTGAAATCGTTTGAGCAATTTGTTCTTGTTAACAATTAAACATGCCAGGGCTCGAAATGCAGTGTTAGTACATGCACCGGTGCATGCTAATTTTTGTGTGTGCATATAACTTTTAAAACTGGGTGCACGCGGTGCATGCTAATATTTTTCAAGTACTGTTTATTGCGTATACTAGTATCCTGTTGTCTACCAGATTCAGACTCAAGTTATTGAATTTTGTGTATGCATTTCGTAATCTGTTCGCCACATGAAAACGATAGCTTATCTTATGGGCGCATCCATTTTGTATCCCATAATCCTACTTACAACAATGGCGCCCTTTCGGTCATTTCCGTGAAATATATTTGCGAAAATTGCCGGCAATATCTCGGTTATATCCGTGAACGGTATTAGGGAAGGTGGTCGAGACCGATTTTGGGGTATCCACATGCACAACACAGTTGTTGTCGTCACTGACAAATTGAACTCCGCCAGATCTGTGATCAATACAAAGTACCGTAACTGCCGTGAACATTTTCGACCTCAGATATGGGCACTTGATCAGATGATTGCGAACGTGCAGGTGTGTTACTCGCGTAGTTGACTCGAATTTAGCCAGTGATTATTTCAATCGCATCTTCTCGAAAAATTCTGTAGGCTAATTTATATTATACCAACAGATCTTATCGAGTTAAAAAAGTTGAATCCGGTTCCTCTTGGAAAAAGAACCCCCCCCCCCCACCCCTCGACAGTGACTGTGATCCAGCATGGATGTCAGACAGTGATACTGATAGTGACAATTAAGAGTTAAATTAAAAAGAAAATGATAATCAACACTGTAATCAAGGTAATTAAAATAGTATTTTCCTCATTGTTAACAGGATTTACCTTATTTTTGGTGCATGCAACTTTGTTTTCAGCATGCACCTGGTGCACGTAGATTTCTTTTTTCATTTCTAGCCCTGCATGCTGTAAACTAATTTCTTTGTAGTTCATTCACTTCCCACTAGAAACATCAGTTCATTACGAATGTGACCTCTCTTGCTTACATTTGATTTGTGTACCTAAAGATAGCTTTTGACGTCATTGCTTTTCTTTGGTGACGTCATCAGTCTCCTCAGACTTTCACGTCTTGTATAGTATATAGTTTGTGTCATGTAAGAAGTTTAAAGTTAAGTTTCCATACAATAACCTACTCGATACTCGGAATTACAGATTATCTGTCCCTCATGAAATTAATGTTGTCAGACACTCGCTAAAGCTCATGACTGACAACATTAATTTCACTCAGGACAGATAATTCGTAATTCCTCGTTATTGTCTATATACCTTACATTCAAGGGCAGTAATCGGTAGATTGCCATTAATTTAAACATGATCTATAACTCTACATGATAAAGCTATGCACAAAATGTCAGCTCAATATACTGAGACATTAATTACGAGAACAAAAAAAAGTGAACACCAGATAGTTATAAATTTTTTAAATGATTCTGCAGGTCAATATTGATTGCAACAGTTTTTTTGTATCTTACTCAAACACAGTTTTTGTCTGAAATTAAATCAGCTGTGTGAAGGTTAAAAATGTGTTTCACAAATAGATGCCATACTACCTTCATCTGTCATTTTGGGATTCTTCTTCACTTCCGCATACAACTCTGGAAAAAAATCCAACACTACATTAATTTTGTATATCAAAAAAAAGTTTGTTTTATTTAATGACGCCACTAGAGCACATTGATTTTTTATCTTATCATCTGCTATTGGACGTCAAACATATGGTCATTCTGACACTGTTTTTTAGAGGAAACCCGCTGTCGCCACATAGGCTACTCTTTTATGACAGGCAACAAGGGATCTTTTATTTGCGCTTCCCACAGGCAGGATAGCACAAACCATGGCCTTTGTTGAACCATATATGGATCACTGGTCATTGCAAGTGGTTTACACCTACCCACTGAGCCTTGCAGAGCACTCACTCAGGGTTTGTAGTTGGTATCTGGATTAAAAATCCCATGTCTCGACTGGGATCCGAACTCAGTACCTACCAACCTGTAGACTGATGGCCTAACCACGACACCACTAAGGCCAGCGTATATAGTAAAGAGACTGTTATGAGTGTGCTACCATTGTAACAGAAGAAGAAAATGTTTTATTTAACGATGCACTCAACACATTTTATTTACGGTTAAATGGCATCGGACATATGGTTATGGACCACACAGATATTGAGGGAGGAAACCCACTGTTGCCACTTCAGAAATGTGGGTTGAATGTTACTATATTTGGCAGCGTAAGACTCATTAACAAGGACAGTGGCGTGACGTCACAAATGATAGGTTTAGTGCTGAAACATACACAGTGACATAACAAAAGAAACGATATCTCCTAGGAGAATATCGCAAATTATAGTGCCAGTGGCAAAAGACAGGCAACAGTGGCGATCTCTGGTTACAGCCTTATGGGCTTTTAAGCTTGAAGGGGATTAAGTAAGTAAGTAAGTGATATCTCCTATAAAACCTTTAATGGAGGATAAATCTCAATTCAGCTAAGACTTGTAAAGAGAAAAACAAAAGTATTTCTTTTATTGTTAAAGACCGACAAAATCTTTTGGCCTGTACATTTACAAAACTGATACAGGTGTGAAATAATCTTCAAAAAAATCAAAACTTTTATTTTTTGTACTTTGACAGGTTGCCAAATTTCTTTCTTTTTTGGTGTAAACCATGTCATCATGCTTCCAGTGACCTGCGTTTAGCTTCACAGAAAAAGGTACAAAAATTGTAATGTTGTAACACAACAAACTTTGAAATATAATCAAAGGATTTTATTTTAAATTTGTGAACCCCAGGGCTTCTAGATTATGGTAGCCACACTTCCATGGCTGGTGATATTTAATGTTGGACTAGTAAATAACTACTATTGCCATGCCAGACAGGGCTTCTAGATTATGGTAGCCATACTTCCATGGCTAGTGATATTTAATGTTGGACTAGTAAATAACTACTATTGCCATGCCAGACAGGGCTTCTAGATTATGGTAGCCATACTTCCATGGCTAGTGATATTTAATGTTGGATTAGTAAATAACTACTATTGCCATGCCAGACAGGGCTTCTAGATTATGGTAGCCACACTTCCATGGCTGGTGATATTTAATGTTGGACTAGTAAATAACTACTATTGCCATGCCAGACGGGGCTTCTAGATTATGGCAGCCACACTTCCATGGCTGGTGATATTTAATGTTGGACTAGTAAATAACTACTATTGCCATGCACGACAGATAGTGAAAAAAAAAGTCAAATGTTGCAGTTAAGTCTATTTTGTAAATATGAATATTCTGCCCCTGCCCAATCCCCAATGTTAGTGTTTTTAAGCTCTATCTCCATCTTTAGGTGACACATCTGATTATTATTATTATTAATATTATTATTATTATTTAGTAAAATTGTATTAACTTAAAGTAAAGTATGGCTAGTGGATTTTTAATTGTGGCTAGTAAAACTATTTTAATGACTATTCCCATGGCTAGTGGATTTTTAATTGTGGCTAGTAAAACTATTTTAATGACTATTCCCATGGCTAGTGGATTTTATAGAAATTGTAGAAGCCCTGTAAACACACAGGGCCAAATTTACGCAGCCTGTTTCTCCTAAATGCATGTGTTTAAGCATAGTAAGTAGATGTAGTTACATGTGTGTAAGTCTAAAACATGTGTTTAAGCATAGTAAGTAGATGTAGTTACATGTGTGTAAGTCTAAAACATGTGTTTAAGCATAGTAAGTAGATGTAGTTACATGTGTGTAAGTCTAAAACATGTGTTTAAGCATAGTAAGTAGATGTAGTTACATGTGTGTAAGTCTAAAACATGTGTTTAAGCATAGTAAGTAGATGTAGTTACATGTGTGTAAGTCTAAAACATGTGTTTAAGCATAGTAAATAGATGTAGTTACACGTGTTTAAGTCTAAAACATGTGTTTAAGCATAGTAAGTAGATGTAGTTACACGTGTGTAAGTCTAAAACATGTGTTTAAGCATAGTAAGTAGATGTAGTTACACGTGTGTAAGTCTAAAACATGTGTTTAAGCATAGTAAGTAGATGTAGTTACACGTGTGTAAGTCTAAAACATGTGTTTAAGCATAGTAAGTAGATGTAGTTACACGTGTTTAAGTCTAAAACATGTGTTTAAGCATAGTAAGTAGATGTAGTTACACGTGTGTAAGTCTAAAACATGTGTTTAAGCATAGTAAATAGATGTAGTTACACATGTGTAAGTCTAAAACATGTGTTTAAGCATAGTAAATAGATGTAGTTACACATGTGTAAGTCTAAAACATGTGTTTAAGCATAGTAAATAGATGTAGTTACACATGTGTAAGTCTAAAACAGGCTTGGTAAATAGTTTCTTAACTGCTTTTCACTGAAACATATTACAAAAATATAAATTCAAAAGGGTTGCATGATAAAAGAAATTTCAGGTCACTACGTTTTGATATCGTGACTATTATATGGCTCAGTCCGATAACAGTGTAACAGGTCGATCTTCACCGTTATCTAAACCTTACTAAATAACCACGACATCAAAACATAGTAACCTGATATTCTATAATGCATCTATGTAAATGATGTGCCAAATTTCATGCACACACATCAAAAAATAGGTTAAGCAAAATTAGATCTGTGCAAGCCACATGTGAACAAAAATGATCGGTCTCACAATTTTCAGAGACCTGATTCATCACCTTCAACTGATGCCTTTTTTTCATCCACCGTCGATCCATCTGCGTTCACTTGAGGTTCTTCTAAAAATGGTTTCCTGGAAATAAAAATAATGACAACAATTGTGACTGCTACATCTGTGTGTTGCCTACTAAATCGTGACATTTGTTTTAAGACAGGATTTCAAAAAGTGATACAACAATGTATTATGGAGGTCAATGTTGTGAGTACTGTACCATACAAAAGAAAAAGAAAGACATGTTTTATTTAACGACGTTTTATTTATTTACGGTTATATGGCGTTGGACATATGGTTAAGGACCACACAGATATTGAGAGAGAAAACCCGCTGTCGCCACTTCATGGGCTACTCTTTTCGATTAGCAGCAAGGGATCTTTTATATGCACCATCCCACAGACAGGCCTTTGATATACCAGTCGTGGTGCACTGGCTGGGACGAGAAATGGCCCAATGGGACCACCGACGGGGATCGATCCCAGACTGACCGCACATCAAGCGAGAGCTTTATCACTGGGCTACGTCTTAATTACAAAGTGAACAACAATACCAGTGAGGTACATGTATATGATAAACCTGTCGAGCAGGAGAAGCGCACAAATTAATGAATGTGTTACCGTATATTGCTGTGTATTAGCCGACTTCTGAAGTCTAGAAATACTTTCCAAAAGAAGAGTCGGCTTATACACGGAGGCAACAAATTCATAAAATTCCGATAGAAAACACTCCCGACCCAGACTTACAAATTTTGATCAGACCCTTAGAGCCTTTCACAGCTTATGTAACCATAATTTGTGCACAATATAAATAATACACCCCATCATGCAATATTATGTAGTTTTTTGTTCTTGAATGCATTAATAGTTTGATGAATAATAATAAAAATTACTTGTTTTATTGTCATTTCAATGGTAAAAACGTGTTCCGCCATCTTTGTTTGACACCTCTGTCTATATCATTTTGTAAGCTCTTATTTGATTGGATTACACAATTTTGTGTAAACAACAGCCATGGACCACAGAATCGTTTTTCTGTGTGGAGGGGAAAACGGGAATTAAACATGCCTTAATGAGTTTATTATTTTCTGTCCAGTGAATAATTTAATTACTTATGTGCAATGATATGTTGTTACAGCTTGAATTGTTTATTTTCCTGTTATGATTTATTGGTGCTCAATTATTTTTGCACGGCATGGAACTCTTTAGCATTGTGATGACGATTACCATGTCTGTAATAATTAAAGGGGAAAAAATACAATGAAAAAGAAAAGCACAAGTCTATTTGTTGACAGTATTATTGAAATCAATACAATGTACAACTGGACAAAAGATGACTTCGGCTTATACACGAGGCCGATGATTTTGTACTTGATATTTAGGGTCAAACTAAGAGATCAGCGTATCCAAGGAGTCGGCTAATACACACCAATATACGGTATATGAACTGATACGGTAGATATGGCCCAGACAAGCATTTCCTTTAATGTGCAAAAGTAAAAAGTAGGTCGCAGTGAATAAAGTAGTGTCGGAAATAGAATAAAACTGATTTTCATTGATTATTTCTTTCATATTAAACAGACAAGTAAATATTTAGTAAATATCTATTTAATGATACTCTACCTAATTTAGCATTTATTTGTTTGGGCTCTCATTGGTGTACAAGGTGGCGTTTACTCTTGAAATTAACAGAAAGATGTCATTCGAAGTGTTGGTCATCCTGATGTTTTTTAATATCACAAAATGCATTTCTGATATTTTTAAAAACGCATGTGTGTCTGAGAAGTAACAGTTACGAAGTCGAGTTTTAGTATATTTTTAGAGGGTATTTCACCATTTCAAAGTCACGGACTCATGTTTCACTCAATTGTAACTTTATCCAAATGTGTCACAGGGCCCAACTTCACAAAACACCGTAAGCCTAGTTTTGCACATAAACATAAATCTACGACTAAACCACAATTTTCTTTTGTCATTAAAATACTTCAGCTTCCGTAATGATATAATTTCTGTGTGAAATAGACGCCAAACACGTGTTAACACATGACCGGTGTAACTGCTACTAGCAGACGTAAACTTACGATGTTTAGTGAAATAGACGCCAAACACGTGTTAACACATGACCGGTGTAACTGCTACTAGCAGACGTAAACTTACAATGTTTAGTGAAATAGACGCCAAACACGTGTTAACACATGACCGGCGTAACTGCTAGTAGCAGACGTAAACTTACGATGTTTAGTGAAATAGACGCCAAACACGTGTTAACACATGACCGGCGTAACTGCTAGTAGCAGACGTAAACTTACGATGTTTAGTGAAATAGACGCCAAACACGTGTTAACACATGACCGGCGTAACTGCTACTAGCAGACGTAAACTTACGATGTTTAGTGAAATAGACGCCAAACACGTGTTAACACATGACCGGCGTAACTGCTACTAGCAGACGTAAACTTACGATGTTTAGTGAAATAGACGCCAAACACGTGTTAACACATGACCGGCGTAACTGCTACTA
Organism: Gigantopelta aegis; assembly: GCF_016097555.1. NCBI lineage: Eukaryota > Metazoa > Mollusca > Gastropoda > Neomphalida > Peltospiridae > Gigantopelta > Gigantopelta aegis. Next base: position 6,149,575 of record NC_054710.1, read on the forward strand.
GCAGACGTAAACTTACGATGTTTAGTGAAATAGACGCCAAACACGTGTTAACACATGACCGGCGTAACTGCTACTAGCAGACGTAAACTTACGATGTTTAGTGAAATAGACGCCAAACACGTGTTAACACATGACCGGTGTAACTGCTACTAGCAGACGTAAACTTACGATGTTTAGTGAAATAGACGCCAAACACGTGTTAACACATGACCGGTGTAACTGCTACTAGCAGACGTAAACTTACGATGTTTAGTGAAATAGACGCCAAACACGTGTTAACACATGACCGGCGTAACTGCTACTAGCAGACGTAAACTTACGATGTTTAGTGAAATAGACGCCAAACACGTGTTAACACATGACCGGCGTAACTGCTACTAGCAGACGTAAACTTACGATGTTTAGTGAAATAGACGCCAAACACGTGTTAACACATGACCGGCGTAACTGCTACTAGCAGACGTAAACTTACGATGTTTAGTGAAATAGACGCCAAACACGTGTTAACACATGACCGGCGTAACTGCTACTAGCAGACGTAAACTTACGATGTTTAGTGAAATAGACGCCAAACACGTGTTAACACATGACCGGCGTAACTGCTACTAGCAGACGTAAACTTACGATGTTTAGTGAAATAGACGCCAAACACGTGTTAACACATGACCGGTGTAACTGCTACTAGCAGACGTAAACTTACGATGTTTAGTGAAATAGACGCCAAACACGTGTTAACACATGACCGGCGTAACTGCTAGTAGCAGACGTAAACTTACGATGTTTAGTGAAATAGACGCCAAACACGTGTTAACACATGACCGGCGTAACTGCTAGTAGCAGACGTAAACTTACGATGTTTAGTGAAATAGACGCCAAACACGTGTTAACACATGACCGGCGTAACTGCTACTAGCAGACGTAAACTTACGATGTTTAGTGAAATAGACGCCAAACACGTGTTAACACATGACCGGCGTAACTGCTACTAGCAGACGTAAACTTACGATGTTTAGTGAAATAGACGCCAAACACGTGTTAACACATGACCGGCGTAACTGCTACTAGCAGACGTAAACTTACGATGTTTAGTGAAATAGACGCCAAACACGTGTTAACACATGACCGGTGTAACTGCTACTAGCAGACGTAAACTTACGATGTTTAGTGAAATAGACGCCAAACACGTGTTAACACATGACCGGTGTAACTGCTACTAGCAGACGTAAACTTACGATGTTTAGTGAAATAGACGCCAAACACGTGTTAACACATGACCGGCGTAACTGCTACTAGCAGACGTAAACTTACGATGTTTAGTGAAATAGACGCCAAACACGTGTTAACACATGACCGGCGTAACTGCTACTAGCAGACGTAAACTTACGATGTTTAGTGAAATAGACGCCAAACACGTGTTAACACATGACCGGCGTAACTGCTACTAGCAGACGTAAACTTACGATGTTTAGTGAAATAGACGCCAAACACGTGTTAACACATGACCGGCGTAACTGCTACTAGCAGACGTAAACTTACGATGTTTAGTGAAATAGACGCCAAACACGTGTTAACACATGACCGGCGTAACTGCTACTAGCAGACGTAAACTTACGATGTTTAGTGAAATAGACGCCAAACACGTGTTAACACATGACCGGCGTAACTGCTACTAGCAGACGTAAACTTACGATGTTTAGTGAAATAGACGCCAAACACGTGTTAACACATGACCGGCGTAACTGCTACTAGCAGACGTAAACTTACGATGTTTAGTGAAATAGACGCCAAACACGTGTTAACACATGACCGGCGTAACTGCTACTAGCAGACGTAAACTTACGATGTTTAGTGAAATAGACGCCAAACACGTGTTAACACATGACCGGCGTAACTGCTACTAGCAGACGTAAACTTACAATGTTTAGTGAAATAGACGCCAAACACGTGTTAACACATGACCGGCGTAACTGCTACTAGGAGACGTAAACTTACAATGTTTAGTGAAATAGACGCCAAACACGTGTTAACACATGACCGGCGTAACTGCTACTAGCAGACGTAAACTTACAATGTTTAGTGAAATAGACGCCAAACACGTGTTAACACATGACCGGCGTAACTGCTACTAGCAGACGTAAACTTACAATGTTTAGTGAAATAGACGCCAAACACGTGTTAACACATGACCGGCGTAACTGCTACTAGCAGACGTAAACTTACAATGTTTAGTGAAATAGACGCCAAACACGTGTTAACACATGACCGGCGTAACTGCTACTAGGAGACGTAAACTTACAATGTTTAGTGAAATAGACGCCAAACACGTGTTAACACATGACCGGCGTAACTGCTACTAGCAGACGTAAACTTACAATGTTTAGTGAAATAGACGCCAAACACGTGTTAACACATGACCGGCGTAACTGCTACTAGCAGACGTAAACTTACAATGTTTAGTGAAATAGACGGCAAACACGTGTTAACACATGACCGGCGTAACTGCTACTAGCAGACGTAAACTTACAATGTTTAGTGAAATAGACGGCAAACACGTGTTAACACATGACCGGCGTAACTGCTACTAGCAGACGTAAACTTACAATGTTTAGTGAAATAGACGGCAAACACGTGTTAACACATGACCGGCGTAACTGCTACTTGCAGACGTAAACTTACAATGTTTAGTGAAATAGACGCCAAACACGTGTTAACACATGACCGGCGTAACTGCTACTAGCAGACGTAAACTTACAATGTTTAGTGAAATAGACGCCAAACACGTGTTAACACATGACCGGCGTAACTGCTACTAGCAGACGTAAACTTACAATGTTTAGTGAAATAGACGCCAAACACGTGTTAACACATGACCGGCGTAACTGCTACTAGCAGACGTAAACTTACAATGTTTAGTGAAATAGACGCCAAACACGTGTTAACACATGACCGGCGTAACTGCTACTTGCAGACGTAAACTTACAATGTTTAGTGAAATAGACGCCAAACACGTGTTAACACATGACCGGCGTAACTGCTACTAACAGACGTAAACTTACAATGTTTAGTGAAATAGACGCCAAACACGTGTTAACACATGACCGGCGTAACTGCTACTAACAGACGTAAACTTACAATGTTTAGTGAAATAGACGCCAAACACGTGTTAACACATGACCGGCGTAACTGCTACTAACAGACGTAAACTTACAATGTTTAGTGAAATAGACGCCAAACACGTGTTAACACATGACCGGCGTAACTGCTACTAGGAGACGTAAACTTACAATGTTTAGTGAAATAGACGCCAAACACGTGTTAACACATGACCGGCGTAACTGCTACTAGCAGACGTAAACTTACGATGTTTAGTGAAATAGACGCCAAACACGTGTTAACACATGACCGGCGTAACTGCTACTAGCAGACGTAAACTTACGATGTTTAGTGAAATAGACGCCAAACACGTGTTAACACATGACCGGCGTAACTGCTACTAGCAGACGTAAACTTACGATGTTTAGTGAAATAGACGCCAAACACGTGTTAACACATGACCGGCGTAACTGCTACTAGCAGACGTAAACTTACGATGTTTAGTGAAATAGACGCCAAACACGTGTTAACACATGACCGGCGTAACTGCTACTAGCAGACGTAAACTTACGATGTTTAGTGAAATAGACGCCAAACACGTGTTAACACATGACCGGCGTAACTGCTACTAGCAGACGTAAACTTACGATGTTTAGTGAAATAGACGCCAAACACGTGTTAACACATGACCGGCGTAACTGCTACTAGCAGACGTAAACTTACGATGTTTAGTGAAATAGACGCCAAACACGTGTTAACACATGACCGGCGTAACTGCTACTAGCAGACGTAAACTTACGATGTTTAGTGAAATAGACGCCAAACACGTGTTAACACATGACCGGCGTAACTGCTACTAGCAGACGTAAACTTACGATGTTTAGTGAAATAGACGCCAAACACGTGTTAACACATGACCGGCGTAACTGCTACTAGGAGACGTAAACTTACGATGTTTAGTGAAATAGACGCCAAACACGTGTTAACACATGACCGGCGTAACTGCTACTAGGAGACGTAAACTTACGATGTTTAGTGAAATAGACGCCAAACACGTGTTAACACATGACCGGTGTAACTGCTACTAGGAGACGTAAACTTACGATGTTTAGTGAAATAGACGCCAAACACGTGTTAACACATGACCGGTATAACTGCTACTAGGAGACGTAAACTTACGATGTTTAGTGAAATAGACGCCAAACACGTGTTAACACATGACCGGTGTAACTGCTACTAGCAGACGTAAACTTACAATGTTTAGTGAAATAGACGCCAAACACGTGTTAACACATGACCGGTGTAACTGCTACTAGCAGACGTAAACTTACAATGTTTAGTGAAATAGACGCCAAACACGTGTTAACACATGACCGGTGTAACTGCTACTAGCAGACGTAAACTTACAATGTTTAGTGAAATAGACGCCAAACACGTGTTAACACATGACCGATGAAACTGCTACTAGCAGACGTAAACTTACAATGTTTAGTGAAATAGACGCCAAACACGTGTTAACACATGACCGGTGTAACTGCTACTAGCAGACGTAAACTTACAATGTTTAGTGAAATAGACGCCAAACACGTGTTAACACATGACCGGTGTAACTGCTACTAGCAGACGTAAACTTACAATGTTTAGTGAAATAGACGCCAAACACGTGTTAACACATGACCGGTGTAACTGCTACTAGCAGACGTAAACTTACAATGTTTAGTGAAATAGACGCCAAACACGTGTTAACACATGACCGGTGTAACTGCTACTAGCAGACGTAAACTTACAATGTTTAGTGAAATAGACGCCAAACACGTGTTAACACATGACCGGTGTAACTGCTACTAGCAGACGTAAACTTACAATGTTTAGTGAAATAGACGCCAAACACGTGTTAACACATGACCGGTGTAACTGCTACTAGCAGACGTAAACTTACAATGTTTAGTGAAATAGACGCCAAACACGTGTTAACACATGACCGGTGTAACTGCTACTAGCAGACGTAAACTTACAATGTTTAGTGAAATAGACGCCAAACACGTGTTAACACATGACCGGTGTAACTGCTACTAGCAGACGTAAACTTACAATGTTTAGTGAAATAGACGCCAAACACGTGTTAACACATGACCGGTGTAACTGCTACTAGCAGACGTAAACTTACAATGTTTAGTGAAATAGACGCCAAACACGTGTTAACACATGACCGGTGTAACTGCTACTAGCAGACGTAAACTTACAATGTTTAGTGAAATAGACGCCAAACACGTGTTAACACATGACCGGTGTAACTGCTACTAGCAGACGTAAACTTACAATGTTTAGTGAAATAGACGCCAAACACGTGTTAACACATGACCGGTGTAACTGCTACTAGCAGACGTAAACTTACAATGTTTAGTGAAATAGACGCCAAACACGTGTTAACACATGACCGGTGTAACTGCTACTAGCAGACGTAAACTTACAATGTTTAGTGAAATAGACGCCAAACACGTGTTAACACATGACCGGTGTAACTGCTACTAGCAGACGTAAACTTACAATGTTTAGTGAAATAGACGCCAAACACGTGTTAACACATGACCGGTGTAACTGCTACTAGCAGACGTAAACTTACAATGTTTAGTGAAATAGACGCCAAACACGTGTTAACACATGACCGGTGTAACTGCTACTAGCAGACGTAAACTTACAATGTTTAGTGAAATAGACGCCAAACACGTGTTAACACATGACCGGCGTAACTGCTACTAGCAGACGTAAACTTACAATGTTTAGTGAAATAGACGCCAAACACGTGTTAACACATGACCGGCGTAACTGCTACTAGCAGACGTAAACTTACAATGTTTAGTGAAATAGACGCCAAACACGTGTTAACACATGACCGGCGTAACTGCTACTAGCAGACGTAAACTTACAATGTTTAGTGAAATAGACGCCAAACACGTGTTAACACATGACCGGCGTAACTGCTACTAGCAGACGTAAACTTACAATGTTTAGTGAAATAGACGCCAAACACGTGTTAACACATGACCGGCGTAACTGCTACTAGCAGACGTAAACTTACAATGTTTAGTGAAATAGACGCCAAACACGTGTTAACACATGACCGGCGTAACTGCTACTAGCAGACGTAAACTTACAATGTTTAGTGAAATAGACGCCAAACACGTGTTAACACATGACCGGCGTAACTGCTACTAACAGACGTAAACTTACAATGTTTAGTGAAATAGACGCCAAACACGTGTTAACACATGACCGGCGTAACTGCTACTAGCAGACGTAAACTTACAATGTTTAGTGAAATAGACGCCAAACACGTGTTAACACATGACCGGCGTAACTGCTACTAGCAGACGTAAACTTACAATGTTTAGTGAAATAGGCCCCTGCTTTGTAGATTAACTAAACTTAGTGGTAATTTTCATGGGTTGAAACTAGGGTCTGTGACTTAAAATTTAATGTTGTGGAAACTGTTGTTAAATGTGTTTCTATACACTTAAAGTGTAAGAAAATCAATATTATTAATAATCAACAGTAATGGGGTTTTTCCTTCAAGTAATTTGAATGTTATACTTTTTGTCTTTAAGCCTGGGGTTTAAATATAACACAAAAAAATATTTTCTCCAAAAATTACAAACTGGTATTTAAACCCTGGGCATAGATACATGTACACATACCAGAATTTCCAATAATTACACAATGAAATAAGTCCGGCTTAGACACCAGAATATGTCATATACTTACTGATATTCTACAGTGCTCTCGACATCTGACTCTGGAAAAAATTAAAAAGTTTTGTAAGTTATTCAAGTTAACACAAAACATGTTATTACCAACAAAAAAACCCGGCAACATCGACAGCAAAAACATAACCTTTCTATTGGTGCATTTTATAACATCCACAGGTCAAAGTTTGAAGATTCCTGTGCACTGGCCACTACAACGCAGGGTTTCTGCCAGAGGGTACACACGTCAGCTATCTGGACTGTCTGTCCAGGACAGTGGGTTAGTTGTTAATTGTTAGTGGTTAGTGACAGAGAGAAGGGTACAGTGGTCTTTCACCTACCCATTGAGTCATTAAAACTCACTCTGGGTGGGAGCCGGTACTGGGCTAGCGCGAACCCTGTGCCTACCAGCCTTATGTCCGATGGCTTAACCACGACACCACCGAGGCCGGTTTAACACTAGCTGGTCCAGTCAGTTTTCCTGGACCACAACATAATATATATTAATTATGTTAAAGGGACATTCCTGAGTTTGCTGCATTGTAAGATGTTTCCGACTAATAAAATAGTTCTACGATTAAACTTACATATTAAATATATTTTCTGCTTTATAATATCAGTGTCTGTATATTCAATGTGTTTCTGGTCGTCTTAATATTTGTAAGAAGCCAAAACTGGATTTTGTCTTCAAATAATTTCGTAGGTACGAAAAAAATAATAATCTCAAAATAAAATGCAATTTAACGTAGTACAAATATTAAAACAATCACAAACACTTTTAATATACAGCCACTAATATTTTATTATAGAGAAAAAAATACTTGATATGTAATTACAATCGTTAAAATGTCTTTGTTAGTCGATAAAACCTTAAAAAGTGCAGCAAACTCAGGAATGTCCCTTTAATAAAGGATATTTCATGCAAAATAGTTCAGCTTTCTTACAGTGACGATAACACTTTCTACAGTGACGATAACACTTTCTACAGTGACGATAATGCTTTCTTACAGTGACGATAACGCTTTCTACAGTGACGATAACGCTTTCTTACAGTGACGATAACGCTTTCTACAGTGACGATAACACTTTCTACAGTGACGATAACACTTTCTACAGTGACGATAACGCTTTCTTACAGTGACGATAACACTTTCTACAGTGACGATAACGCTTTCTACAGTGACGATAACGCTTTCTACAGTGACGATAACGCTTTCTACAGTGACGATAACACTTTCTACAGTGACGATAACACTTTCTTACAGTGACGATAACACTTTCTACAGTGACGATAACACTTTCTTACAGTGACGATAACGCTTTCTACAGTGACGATAACGCTTTCTTACAGTGACGATAACACTTTCTACAGTGACGATAACACTTTCTACAGTGACGATAACACTTTCTTACAATGAAGATAACACTTTCTACAGTGACGATAATGCTTTCTACAGTGACGATAACGCTTTCTACAGTGACGATAACACTTTCTACAGTGACGATAACACTTTCTTACAGTGAAGATAACATTTTCTACAGTGACGATAACGCTTTCTACAGTGACGATAACACTTTCTACAGTGACGATAACACTTTCTACAGTGACGATAACACTTTCTTACAGTGACGATAACGCTTTCTTAAGTGACGATAACGCTTTCTACAGTGACGATAACGCTTTCTACAGTGACGATAATGCTTTCTTACAGTGACGATAACGCTTTGTACAGTGACGATAACGCTTTCTACAGTGACGATAACACTTTCTACAGTGACGATAACACTTTCTTACAGTGACGATAACACTTTCTACAGTGAAGATAACACTTTCTAGTGACGATAACACTTTCTACAGTGACGATAACGCTTTCTACAGTGACGATAACACTTTCTACAGTGACGATAACGCTTTCTTAAGTGACGATAACGCTTTCTACAGTGACGATAACGCTTTCTACAGTGACGATAATGCTTTCTTACAGTGACGATAATGCTTTGTACAGTGACGATAACGCTTTCTACAGTGACGATAATGCTTTCTTACAGTGACGATAACGCTTTGTACAGTGACGATAACACTTTCTTACAGTGACGATAACACTTTCTACAGTGACGATAACACTTTCTTACAGTGACGATAACACTTTCTACAGTGAAGATAACACTTTCTTACAGTGAAGATAACACTTTCTACAGTGACGATAACACTTCTTACAGTGACGATAACACTTTCTACAGTGACGATAACACTTTCTACAGTGACGATAACACTTTCTTACAGTGACGATAACACTTTCTACAGTGACGATAAGTGACGATAACACTTTCTACAGTGACGATAACACTTTCTACAGTGACGATAACAGTTTCTACAGTGACGATAACACTTTCTTACAGTGAAGATAACACTTTCTACAGTGATGATAACACTTTCTTACAGTGAAGATAACACTTTCTACAGTGAAGATAACACTTTCTTACAGTGAAGATAACACTTTCTACAGTGATGATAACACTTTCTACAGTGACGATAACACTTTCTTACAGTGACGATAACACTTTCTACAGTGACGATAACACTTTCTTACAGTGAAGATAACACTTTCTACAGTGACGATAACACTTTCTACAGTGACGATAACACTTTCTTACAGTGAAGATAACACTTTCTTACAGTGACGATAACACTTTCTACAGTGACGATAACACTTTCTTACAGTGAAGATAACACTTTCTACAGTGACGATAACACTTTCTTACAGTGAAGATAACACTTTCTACAGTGACGATAACACATTTTTGAGTGCAATAGTGAAATGTTCACTCTAAAATGTGGTATAGTCACTGAGTGACTAGTAACACTTTTATTTCACTGATATTTTAAAATATTTCACTAAATGTTATATAACAAATACTTTTATTCTCTGTGCATATATTACACATGTATATATTAATTATGTTAATACTGTTATTCTCTATGCATATATTACACATGTATATATTAATTATGTTAATAGTGTTATTCTCTATGCATATATTACACATGTATATATTAATTATGTTAATACTGTTATTCTCTATGCATATATTACACATGTATATATTAATTATGTTAATACTGTTATTCTCTATGCCAAACTCTGAAACGTTTACCTTTCTTCTGCTGTTTTCTCCTGATGAAAAGCACGATGATGATGATGACAATGATAATGATGATGATGATGACAGCGATAATTATCCCGGCTACCATCCCAGCACTAGCCTCGGAAGCAGGTGCAGGCACTGCAAGCAAAGTGTAAACTATTATATATTATCAGCGTAACAGATAAAAATCAACCTCCACTGTGGGGATTGGAAGCACAGACTCTCACTGCGAGAGTCCAGCGCTCTACCAACTGAGCTAATAGGGAAATTCCCACTAGCTACTGCCAGTAGGAGCACTTTATACCATCACTACTACATCAGTGTAATACCCAGCATTTTAAGTGCAATCAAAGTATGTGATATTTTTCAGATCACATACTTTAAGAATTTGATAACTTTGCAAATTAGATGTAAAAATAATCGAGGTCAGAGCACTATGTTTACTGACATTTTAGCAAATTTACTAAGATGACACTCCAAAATTGACGAGTGCATTCATAGTCATCATTCAAAAACATTTCAATAGCAACTTTATACTGAAAGCTGTCTAGCATTTAGAAAACAAAAAACATTAAGCACTAGTTTATTTTTTATGTAAGGATATCCAAAATGACGTCATTCAGATTTGACGCCATTTCCATTCAAAAAGACACTGCGTCACATATTCCTAAGTCATTTCAATATTGTGTAATGGCTGACTGGAATTACAGTTTACAAAAACAAGTTGTATTAAGGTCTCACTACACAGATCACTTCCGGGTGAGAGTTCATTGATCATGGTCCACTATAGTTCCTAATTGTTACATATGTTGTGGTTCACATATTCACTTCTAGGAATTGGAGAAGAATTAAAACAATAAGTATGTTTAATGGTAAGCCTTCTGGCTGTATTTTGCCCATGTTATTTTGTAATATTGTGAATTGACCTTTTGGGCCATGGGTGTATAGCGCAAGAGACAACCGGAGTGAATCGGTTAATGAACCACCTGTTCGGATTGGTATTACAGCCAGATGCGGTCATATAGCAAAAGACTGAGACGGAAATGTTCTCAATTTTGGAGTGAAAATAAATGCTTACATAACGTATGTTCACAATGGTGTATGTTGTTAGTGCCAACATGAACCCATTCTATTGGCAATCTTTATTTGAAGTTGGGCAATTTAACATGGGTTTCAATGGCAGATGACATCTGTGTAGTGAGATCTAAGCTTGAGATTAAACGATAGCGAAAGCTTCCTCCAAGATAACATGTACATGTATGTCAGAATTACCAAATGTTAGACATCCACTTCTACGTTAAAGCCTGGACATTTCTGAGTTTGCTGCAATTTTTAAGATGTTATCGACTAACAGAGACTTTTAACGACTGTAATTACATATCAAATATATTTTTCTGCATAAAATATTAGTGGCTGTATATTAAACGTGTTTCTGATCATTCTAATATTTATACTAGATTAAATTTCATTTTAATTCCTAAAATAAGTTTGCAGATGATTGTTTTTGTTCATACCCAGATGCACACAAAAGAAATAACAGACAATACGTATAATTAATTTTGAAACATACTTACTAATAATAACATTAAAAGTTCATAATTTATTTTGAATTATTCTTTTGATTAAAACAATAACGCTCAGTAAGACAAATTACCAATATAAAATGACGTCATCAGGTATGACGTTAGCCAACGTAATTTTTACGTTCATCGAGAAATGAACAATATCGCTCAGTAAGACAAATTACCAATATAAAATGACGTCATCAGGTATGACGTTAGCCAACGTAATTTTTACGTTCATCGAGAAATGAACAATATCGCTCAGTAAGACAAATTACCAATATAAAATGACGTCATCAGGTATGACGTTAGCCAACGTAATTTTTACGTTCATCGAGAAATGAACAATATCGCTCAGTAAGACAAATTACCAATATAAAATGACGTCATCAGGTATGACGTTACCCAACGTAATTTTTACGTTCATCAAGAAATGAACAAACTCCCGTATAGCTAAGGCTGGACCAATGGGATGACGTTATATTGTAAGGAATGTAACGGAAATTTAATTATTAGCTGATGATTAATTAATCAATGTGCTCTAGTGGTGTCATTAAACAAAAACAACCATTTAACTTTAGAATACCTACATGTACATGTATATATCCAGTGTATTTGTAGTCATATTCAAATGTAGCGGGTTTCCTCTCTAAGACTCTGTGTCAGAATTACCAAATGTTCAACATACAATAGGCGATGACTAATCAATGTGCTCTAGTGGTGTCGTTAAACAAAACAACTAACTGAAGACCTATGTTAGAATTACAACATTATCGATATCCAGTATCCGATGATTAATTAATCAATGTGCTCTAGTGGTGTCGTTAAACAAAACAACTAACTGAAGACCTATGTTAGAATTACAACAATGTGCTCTATCGATATGAAGACCATGTTAGAATTACAACATTATCGATATCCAGTATCCGATGATTAATTAATCAATGTGCTCTAGTGGTGTCGTTAAACAAAACAACTAAGTGAAGACCTATGTTAGAATTACAACATTATCGATATCCAGTATCCGATGATTAATTAATCAATGTGCTCTAGTGGTGTCGTTAAACAAAACAAACTTTAACTGAAGACCTGTGTCAGAATTACAACATTATCGATATCCAGTATCCGATGATTAATTAATCAATGTGCTCTAGTGGTGTCGTTAAACAAAACAACTAACTGAAGACCTATGTTAGAATTACAACATTATCGATATCCAGTATCCGATGATTAATTAATCAATGTGCTCTAGTGGTGTCGTTAAACAAAACAACTAACTGAAGACCTATGTTAGAATTACAACATTATCGATATCCAGTATCCGATGATTAATTAATCAATGTGCTCTAGTGGTGTCGTTAAACAAAACAACTAACTGAAGACCTATGTTAGAATTACAACATTATCGATATCCAGTATCCGATGATTAATTAATCAATGCGCTCTAGTGGTGTCGTTAAACAAAACAACTAAGTGAAGACCTATGTTAGAATTACAACATTATCGATATCCAGTATCCGATGATTAATTAATCAATGCGCTCGATGATTAATTAATCAATGTGCTCTGGTGGTGTCGTTAAACAAAACAACTGTGAAGACCTATGTTAATTACAACATTATCGAATCCAGTACTAATCTGAAGACCCATGTTAGAATTACAACATTATCGATATCCAGTATCCGATGATTAATTAATCAATGTGCTCTAGTGGTGTCGTTAAACAAAACAACTAACTGAAGACCTATGTTAGAATTACAACATTATCGATATCCAGTATCCGATGATTAATTAATCAATGTGCTCTAGTGGTGTCGTTAAACAAAACAACTAACTGAAGACCTATGTTAGAATTACAACATTATCGATATCCAGTATCCGATGATTAATTAATCAATGTGCTCTAATGTGCTCTAGTGGTGTCGTTAAACAAAACAACTAACTGAAGACCTATGTTAGAATTACAACATTGTTAGTGGTGTCGAATCGATATCCGTATCCGATGATTAATTAATCAATGTGCTCTAGTGGTGTCGTTAAACAAAACAACTAACTGAAGACCTATGTTAGAATTACAACATTATATGTGCTCTAGTGGTGTCGTTAAACAAAACAACTAACTGAAGACCTATGTTAGAATTACAACATTATCGATATCCAGTATCCGATGATTAATTAATCAATGTGCTCTAGTGGTGTCGTTAAACAAAACAACTAAGTGAAGACCTATGTTAGAATTACAACATTATCGATATCCAGTATCCGATGATTAATTAATCAATGTGCTCTAGTGGTGTCGTTAAACAAAACAAACTTTAACTGAAGACCTGTGTCAGTGGTGTTAAACAAAACAAACTTTAACTGAAGACGCTGTTCAGAATTACACTGAAGACCTGTGTCAGAATTACAACATTATCGATATCCAGTATCCGATGATTAATTAATCAATGTGCTCTAGTGGTGTCGTTAAACAAAACAAACTTTAACTGAAGACCTGTGTCAGAATAATCAAATGTTTGACATCCAACAGCCAATGATTAATTATTCAATGTGCTCTAGTGGTGTCGTTAAACAAGAACAAAACCCTGTATACTTACAGGTCATGACTCTGATGACCTCAGTGTTTCCACTCCGACCTTTGACATTGATCGCGTACAGCTGTAGATAGTAGTCTGTTGCTGACAGAAACCCACGCACCACGGCTGTCATGTTTCTTCCCTCCCCGTCGATCGGGTCAAGTTCGAGGTTTTTAGTTTTCCATTCCGACTCGTCCTCCGTCTTGTATGCGACAACAAAACTCTGCGGAAACCCGCCGTAGTAGCCAGGAACCCAGTACAGAGTGATAAAGTCGGTTCCAGGCTCCACGAGAAACTCTGTCGGGGTTAATGGCGGACCTGCAGAAAAAGAGAAGAAGAAAAAACAATTGGGGTTTACGTCAGACATTTTTTATTGTATGTTTTGCGAACTAATTCTTATACAAAACAATGTCAGGAATCGGAATAATAAACATTTTGAGAGTATTGCCAAAGCAATACACATCCCCTACCAGGCCCAACTAATTTTCGTATCTTCTAAATTCAATGGCCATAACTCTGTGTAAAAATTGTAAATTGCCATAAAGTCAAACAGGATCCGTTACAGTACCCGTCGGTGGGTCCATTGGGCTATTTTTCGTTCCAGCCAGTGCACCACGACTGGTATATCAAAGATTGTGGTATGTACTACCCTGTCTGTGGGATGGTGCATATAAAAATTCCCTTGCTGCTAATCGGAAAGAGTAGCCTATGAAGTGCCGACAGCGGGTTTCCTCTCTCAATATCTGTGTGGTCCTTAACCATATGTCTGATGCCTTATAACAGTAAATAAAATGTGTTGAGTGCGTCGTTAAATAAACCATGTCTTTCTTTCTTGTTACAGTACGTGATAAAGCTACATTGCCAAAAGAAAAGTCTGGAAATTTGTTTTTTCATATCTCCTAAATTCAAGGGCCATAATTCTTTCAAAAATGGGAATATCACCAAGAAAATGCCCTACGGGTACGACCAATAGAGGACTAAAAATAAACACCCCCAAAAAGATGACATACTCTTACCTATGAGAGTGACATTGAAGTCAATGAAAGTTGTGCCTTCACTGTTTTCCACCATAAAGCTATACGACTCAACACCAAGCCTCACGTCAACTAAAAACATCAGCTCGTAGGTATGAAGGTAGACAGTGTCGCTGTTGATCGGAGTGACGACAACGTTGGCTGATTCCCGCCTCTCACCGTGGATGACTTGGTACAAGAGATAGTTGTCATGGAGAGGATACAACTCGATTTCCAGATTCACAGTCAACGGCTTTCCATTTTGCTTGCCAAAAGTGTGGGCGAAACTTGACCTTGAACTTAGTCGTGGAGCGCCTGAAATGATAAAGTGGGAAAAAAAGAAAGGAATGTAAGCATATTCAAAGTAATTTTGACCTAGAGTCCTTCCAACAGGGAACGCCTTTTTCCATACTATGGAATTTACTATAAGCTTTACTATTTCCGAGTTGATTCTTTTCTAAATTTCACACAAAAATAGTTGTTATGTTTGGTTGTTTACAAACTACTTTACATTTCTTTTTACGTCAATCCAAACTGAAATTATTCACAAAAATAAAAAATATTTTGTAGGATGGGCTGGACTATCTGGTATGTACATGTATGTACATTGTACATGAATGTATGTATGCCCACAACAGAACATCAGGTCAAATGTTGGAAATCAATGTGGTTATATCAAATACATGTTCAAGCACGCTTGTGATGGATACAATGTCTGACTTTGACCATGCACTGTACCCAAAACCCAGATGGGATGTTCCAAAAGTTAAAAGTTAATGTTAGAATTGTTTAACGACACTACTAGAGAAAACTCAGTCTGATTTATTAATCATCGGCTGTTGGATGTCAAACATTTGGTAATTCTGACACATAGAGAGGAAATTCACTACACTTTTCCACGAGTAGCAAGGGATCTTTCATATGCACCATCCCAGACAGGATAGCACATACCACGGCCGTTGCTATATCAGTTGTAATGCACTGACTGGAACGAGAAATGATGGGATGTTCCAAAGTTAAAGTTTGTTTTGTGTAACGACATCACAAGAGTACACTGATTTATTAATCATCAGCTATTGGATGTCAAACATTAGGTAATTCTGGCATAAAGTCTTGGAGAGGAAACCCGCTATATTTTCCATTAGTAGCTAGGGATCTTTTATATGCACCATTCCACAGACAGATAAGCACATACCATGGCCTTTGATATGCCAGTCGTGGGGCACAGGCTGGAACGGAAATTAACCTAATGGACCCACGGGGATCGATCCCAGACTGACCGCGCATCAGGCGAGCATTTTACTACTGGACTATGCCCAGCCTCTCTCGAAATTAAAACGAAACCACGCTGACCCCCCCCCCCCCCCCCAACCTCATTAATGTCTGCATGGACCTTGGTTTTAACGTGCTGAACTTACAATGGGCCCACCAACGGGGATCGATCTCAGACAAACCGCGTATCAAGTGGACACTTTACCACAGGGCTACGACCCGCCCCTCTTGAAATTAAAATGAAAGCAATTTGCTCCCCCCACCCTCCATTAATGTCAGAGTCAAGGGTTTTAACGTGCTGAACTTACAATAAACAGTGAGCTGCCAGGTCAATCCATTGACCGGATTACCGATCCCGTTGTCGGACTGGCAGTAATACGTTCCGTAATCGGAGCACTTCGCCCGTCCGATCTCGTACTGGCTCGAGTACTCGTGCTGGGTTATCTCCTCTTAACTAAGACAAGCGGCGTTTTACTGGACATGTCATCAGTTCGGAACAGCTCCGAGTCTGTGTACCACTTGACAACAGGACTGGGGTGGCTGTCCACAATACACTGGATCGTCACGGAGTCGTTTTCTTTCACCTCCTTCAGGGAGTCGGTCTTGTTGTTCCGAAGACCGACATCGCTGATAATGGGGTTATCTGGGGAAACAGAAAGAAAAGAGGAATGCTTGTGAATGGATGGATAAGTGGATGGATGGATGGGTGGGCGGATGAATGGATGGATAGGTGGATGGGTGTGTGTATGGATGGGTGGGTGCATGTGTGTGTATGTGTGGATGGATGGGTGGATGTGTGTGTGTGTGTGGGTGGATGGATGGGTGGATGGAAGGATAGATGTATGGATGTATGGATGGATGAAAGGATGGATGGATGAAAGGATGGATGAAAGGATGGATGAATGGATGGATGGATGGATGGATGGATGGTTGGATGGATGGATGGATGGATGGATGAAAGGATGGATGGATGGATGGATGGATGGATGGATGGATGATGGATGGATGGATGGATGGATGGATGGATGGATGAAAGGATGGATGGATGGATGGTCGGTGCACTGAACGGCGATCTGTATCATGGATGTATTCGTATTTGTCACTAGCTGAACCAAATACACAGTGAGTCACGGACAAGCATATTGTGTTAGTGTGTGAATTTTAGGTTTAATTTGCTTTAATGAGCTATTTAAATGCTTCAGCTTGCATATTGAAGTTATATTGCATACACTAACAAAATATGCTTACCCGCGTGACTCTCACAGTTCGTGTATTCGGTTCAGCTAGAGACAAAATTCAAATAATTGAGGATGAACTAATAAGATTTAAAGCAGAGAACCCAACTAACCTCTTGCATGGATGTGACACCATGTGTAGTAGGGTTTTATCCACATGTAAGCCGTAAGCTGTATCCTAACCAGACGCAAGCAACGCGACATATTTATCTGTCGCGGTGTACGCATGCGGTTAGGATACAGCGTTTGACATCAATGATTTCTAAAATAATAGCTTGCATCCCTCGCGTCAGGTTAGGATACAGCGTTTGACATCAATGATTTCTAAAATAATCGCTTGCATCCCTCGCGTCAGGTTAGGATACAGATTTACACGGCTCGAACTTAAGAATTTGTCTCCCACTGCAATTTTTTTTAATAACTGCCATGAGTGAAACGGTCGACCAACGGCAAATAAACATGACTGAAAGGTTATTCTGTTGCATATAGACATTTCAAACGTGCGACTGTTAAATATTGACAGTTAATGTACGTACACCAGGTGTATATATTTTGTTGTATGTAGACAATTCAAACATGTGACTGTTAAATATTGACAGTTAATGTACGTACACCAGGTGTATATATTTTGCCTTTGCTGAGGAGCTTCACTGATGGCACAAAAATGTTGTTGGTGATGCTCTCTACCTATGGCAATTTATATCTCAACGATGGCAATCGTCGTCGGTGCTGCTGTTAAGTTCGAGCCCTGTTCTTATGCATCCCAGCAACAAGGGTGCCAAGCGAGCACGTATTCAGCACTGCTGGGGATTGGTAACAGCATAAAAATCAGCACTTTCCGGTGAAAATGTGGACGTGTTAGTGTTCCTTAAAAAAGTAAAGTTTATGTTGTTTAACGACACCATTGGAGCACATGGGTTAATTATTCCAGGGCTCGAAACGGGCTGTGGCCAGGTCGCCAAATGTGACCATGTCCCGCTTGGGAGACTTTAAAATTAAAAAATAATGGCATTAGTAATAATATTATCTGGGCGATCTTCTTTAGAGTTATAACATATACTGTGAGAATCTGGGATTACGGTATTGCCAGTAAATTATTTTCTATAAATTATTAAGCTATAATTCAAGTTCGTTTTGTTTTAGCGCCAACATGCATCGTACTCTATATTTGTTTACAATGAGCAGCGCAATTCTATGCGCCGGGTCAATAAAACAAGGCCTTGTTTATCGTATAACATTTATACACTTAATCATTAGTGTTTATATTATCAGCAGTCACAGATAACTTACCGTATCAAGTGTTATTAAGTTGTTAAATTGGCATTTTTATTCAGCCGCAAATGTAAAAAGATCGAAGCCATGCTTTTGTACGAGCCTCGTTCTGGATTTTTGAGAGTTACTTCCGGGTTTTTGTCATTGCTAGTTTTGACGTCTGTCACACTGTGTGAGTTAGGTAAATATTAGTAATTTCAGATATTACTAATGTAACTTATATCTAAGTTGAAACGGATATGGAACTTATATTTATTTGTATATATATGCCTAATTGTATTTATTTCGTTCCCATTATAGCATAGTAATTATGGTATAAAGGCCTGTAGGGCCTAATGACGTTAGCCAGTAGTAAATGACGTCATTGGTTTTCTAACCCGCATTGCGGGATTTACAAATTCTGCAATGCAGGATTGTACCCCGCACTGCTGGATTTTACCCCGCTTTGCAGAATGCATACTCGCTCTGCGGAATGCACAATTCTGCAGTGCTGGATATTAACCAGTATTGATGGATTTTGGCGGGGGTATAAATATGAATCCCGCAATGATTTGTGAGTTTCGGTCAATCGTTCGCCCCGATAGGTGGGTTGGGTTTATTAACAGAATACTAAATTACACGGGTTTTACATATGTGTATGTTATTGGGATAACTTGTAGAGACCAAACTCACAACCTTAATGATTAGATAATTAATAAAGATTAAAGGGTATTATTCATAGAATTTAGGGAGATAGACAGCACCCATTACACAGAAAAGGTGTATGCCCCGGGTGTTGTGGTTTTTATGTGGCAAACTTTAATGCATATTATATAGAGAGGGATTGAGATAGAGAGATGCCTATGTAGTGGAAGTAGGTCTGTGTACCCAGACAAAGTATTTAAAGTGTATATCCTTGCTGATATTGATGTTCTTGGTCCAAAATTAAGTCTATGTATATCATAACGTTGGAGACTTAGTATATTAGGAATAATTATTATTGAGCAATTTACCTGTCTCAGGTGAATAAGACTCAGTCTTTTAAAGTAATTTAAGAATTGTGGTATATTTCATAGCCTGAAAGTAACTTAGTCATATTTATTTCATTATTTATTTGCATTTTATTACTAAATGAATCAGTGAACATACAGTTCAACTGCGAATGTAATTTGAGGTTATTGTTAAATAAATATTGTTGAATTTTAATCTTGTTGGTGATCAATTTTGCCTTCATACATGTAGTTAGTGGTTATGGCCATTTACAAGGACACCCTCTAATCCAGGGTCGTCACAATACATGTATGTATGAGCCACTATTAATATTTGTATTGCAATGATTTATTCCACCTTAAAATCTTGCTTGTGGTTCATGGTTCGATTACCTTAATTTGCCAACATACATTATTATTTTTTTGGCCACTATATTTTTGGGCGAGTTTCGAGCCCTGTTAATCATCAGCTATTGGATGTCAAATATTTGGTAAATCTGACCCGTAGTCGTTAGAGGAAAACAGCTACATTTTTCCTAAAACAGCAAGGGATTTTTTATATGCACTTTCCCACAGACAGGATAGCATGTTTCTTAAAAAGAACGTGATTCTGGACTAGACGATGGACACACCCATGATCAGTCAGATTAATAGTAAATACTGTTCTTTCTTTCTGCATTTTCACTTTTGTATTCATGGATGTGAATACATATTGACAGATTTTTCTTTTTTAAATTAACCTTCTGACAAAATTAATCACTCTTATCATTGCTGTACGATTTTCTTAAACCTTAACCCTAAACTTAACCCATTTTCTTTCTGGGGGAGGTCCCCCATACCCCCTGTTGACTGTGGTGGCATTCAATTCCATAGACCGGCCTCGGTGGCATAGTGGTTAGGCCATCGGTCTACAGGCTGGTAGGTACTGGCCATATAACCGTAAATAAAATGTGTTGAGTGTGTCGTTAAATAAAACATTGCTTTCTTTCTTTCAATTCCATAGCACCGTAACCAAAAATTTCTTTCTGACAAAAACACTGCATATGCGACTGATTTGGTCACAATATAGAGGGCTACAGTACAATGTATGTGTGATTTTCACAGACGAGTGGGACTTTGAGGTCCCCCATACCCCCTGTTAACTGTGGTTGCATTCAATTCCATAGCTCCATACCCAAATATTTCTTTCTGGCAGAAAATAGAGATTATTATATGAGCTGGTGCAGGGCTCGCGCTGTCGTTCGACAAAGGCGCCAATGGCAAAAAAAACAAAAAAATTTGGTGAAAGACTTTCTTTTACCGTATAATTTTTTGTTTATAACTTTCAACCGATTTTTTTTAGTGTTCCGGTTCATACCAAATTTGAGCACGTGGCTGGTTTTCACTCTATTTTCGGAAACAAGCAAATATCGATCTAATACTCAAAATTAGAATACACAGTTTTAATGATAAAATATTAAATTATTATATAAAATGTGTTTTACCCAAAATAATATCTAAAGTTTTCTTTTACCTCAGAAAGCTTTCGTTTAATGTAGGTTAGGTCGCACGGCCCAATTCATTTCTGGAATGTGGGGGTGCAAGTAGAAAATGTACACATGCGTTCCACCGTTCTACAAATATTATTCAACTATCTTTAATGTTACTGGTATAAATTGTATATAAATATTATTTCAAATACACTTGGTCAGCAATTATAAATTGTTTGTGTTATATTTGTTAATAAACTTTATCCTAATAAGCCTCACTGTTAGAAATAGAATGCTCGGAGCAAGTTGTCGCTTTCTACCTATTTTCAGATTGCAATAGATGCCGGTGTTTTGTTTGCAGTAAACATGTAAAAGACATGTTCTTTGCGTTTATTTTTATTTTCTACAATGAGTAAGACAAAAAACAAAAAGAATAATAGTGTTTAATATCAGATTGTAAATACGGCCAGTTGCTGGCAGTGTTATCACTGCGTTAATCCGAACTGATTACCACTGTCCATACATCAAACAAATAAATCGGTGATTAGAGCTTAGGATTTATGTTATCTTTGCTTTCAAAAGAAAATTCATTAATATATCTCTTGTGCTAAAACAAGTACTTGCTACCAATTTAGGAGGCCATATGAAGCCTCATTAGACGTGTTACGTATATAAACGACAGGAACAATATTTTTATTCACATTTCACACTCAATGCGTCTAAATTATGGGGAAACGAAAAATTAATGATCGGAATGAAAGTGGTGCCAAAGTACCAAAGTTATCATCATTTGGGTTTGTTGGGTCCTGTCCAAATTTAGCTTCATCATCCAAAGAAAATGTAGACACCCCAGTGATTGAAACACCAAATGTAAAAAATTAATAGGCCTACTGAAAACAGAAAATTTCAACAAAGCTGGAAATTTGGCAGAACATGGCTGAACTACGATGCTTCCAGTAAATTGATGTTTTGTGACCTTTGTAAACAAGCCCTGGTTTACAATACATTTACAGAACGATGTGGTACAACGAAGAAGGAATGTGTCACAAAGCATGAAAAAGGAAATATATTTGGCGAAAACATTTTCAAATTGGTGAAAGAATTTAACGACTGGCGAAATTTTTGGCGAACCCAAATTGGAACCCAGGGCTAGCCCTGTGGTGTGTGGTGTGTGTGTGTGTGTGCGCGTTTCACTCACAATGTACGTCAACAAACAGATTTCTCGATCTCTTTCCATGCTGGTTCTGCACGGTACAAGTGTAGTTTCCGTGGTCGCTGCGCGTCACGCTCTCTAACTTGAACATGGTGTCATTCACACCGGCCACTTCCCGCTTCGTCTGGCGATTCACCCACGACAACCTGCACCGAGGACGGCAGTCTGCGGTACACAACACATCCAGCACTTTGCCAACGGCAACGACTCGGACATTGCTGTCGGGCTCAAATCGTATCTTTCTCGGTTTGTCTGAAACAACAAGATTAAACTTAAAGGAAGGTCAATGTAAAATCAGAGCTTCCTTCCTTCTTTCAACTTATTTTCATGCTTATATCCAATTAAGGTTCAAGCACGCTGTCCTGGGGCACACACACCCTCAAGATCTGTGTGGTCCGTAACCATATGTCTGACGTCATATAACCATAAATGAAATGCATTGAGTGTGTCGTTAAATAAAACATCTCCTTCCTTCATGTCTAAATCAAATAAATATGCCTTTAGTTTCCAGCGTGATCCGGTTTAGACAGGTTTCACTGTATTTACTAAAAAAACATGTTCATAATTACATACACTCCACGGAGATAGCGAATGGTTTCACTGTATTTACTAAACAAACATGTTCATAACTACATACACTCTACGGAGATAGCGAATGGTTTCACTGTATTTACTAAAAAAACATGTTCATAACTACATAACTCTACATACACTCATAATTACATACACTCCACGGAGATAGCGAATGGTTTCACTGTATTTACTAAAAAAACATGTACATAACTACATACACTCAACGGAGATAGCGAATGGTTTCACTGTATTTATTAAAAACAACATGTTCATAACTACATACACTCCACGGAGATAGCGAATGGTTTCACTGTATTTATTAAAAAAACATGTAGATAATTACATACACTCCACGGAGATAGCGAATGGTTTCACTGTATTTACTAAAAAAACATGTTCATAACTATATACACTCAACGGAGATAGCGAATGGTTTCACTGTATTTATTAAAAACAACATGTTCATAACTACATACACTCCATGGAGATAGCGAATGGTTTCACTGTATTTATTAAAAAAACATGTACATAATTACATACACTCCACGGAGATAGCGAATGGTTTCACTGTATTTACTAAAAAACCATGTACATAATTACTTACATTCCACGGAGATAGCGAATGGGTCACTGTATTTATTAAAAAAAACATGTTCATAATTACATACACTCCACGGAGATAGCAAATGGGTCGCTGTATTTACAACAAAAAAACATGTTCATAATTACATACACTCCACGGAGATAGCGAATGGGTCCCTGTATTTACTAAAAAAACATGTTCATAATTACATACACTCCACGGAGATAGCGAATGGGTCACTGTATTTATTAAAAAAAAACATGTTCATAATTACATACACTCCACGGAGATAGCGAATGGGTCCCTGTATTTACTAAAAAAACATGTTCATAATTACACACTCCACGGAGATAGCGAATGGGTCCCTGTATTTACTAAAAAAACATGTTCATAATTACATACACTCCACGGAGATAGCGAATGGGTCCCTGTATTTACTAAAAAAACATGTTCATAATTACATACACTCCACGGAGATAGCAAAAGGGTCACTGTATTTACTAAAAAAAACATGTTCATAATTACATACACTCCACGGAGATAGCGAATGGGTCGCTGTATTTACTAAAACAAACATGTTCATAATTACATACATTCCACGGAGATAGCGAATGGGTCACTGTATTTACTAAAAAAACATGTTCATAATTACATACACTCCACAGAGATAGCGAATGGGTCGCTTTCCTCGGAAACAAGTTTTTCCTCCTCAGCGGAACAACTGAACTGGTTTCCATCAAGTTTCCTTGAAACCTCAAAGGACACAGTTCCACCACGCACGAAATAGCGGCCATCTTGTATCAGCTCTCCGTCCATCTTCCAGTGGTAACTCATCTTCAGTCCATGACCTTCAGGCGCACTGCGTGACCTTGCAGAACAGGCCAAGGTCACATTGTGATGGACAACCGCAGGTCCCAAACTCGTTACATTAGGTTTGCCTGGAGTATCTGAAAATAAAAGTAGTTTTTTTTAGTTTTAAACTGTGTACAGTACTTGAACCTGCAAAAAGTTAAAGTTAAACTTTGTTTTGTTTAACAACACCACTAGAGCACGTTGATTTATTACCTATGGATTATCAAGATATTTGGGTGTTTTGATGTATATAGTCTTAGAAATGAAATCTGCTACATTTTTCCATTAGTAGCAAGCAGTGTTTCTGCCAGAATGCAACCACGGTGAACAGGGGGTGGGTGGGTAATAGGGGTCCTCCCCCTGAAAGAAAATGGGTTAAGTTTAGGGGTTAGGGTTAAGAAAAGCATACAGTAATGATAAGAATAATTAATTTTGTCAAAAGGTTAACTTAAAAAAATTAAATGGCGCCATACCCATTTTACCCTCTGGCAGAAACACTGGCAAGGGATCTTTTATATGCACCAGGATCCCTTTTGAAAACCGACCATAACCTTTAAGGGGAAACGTGATTATATTAATTGCTTAAAAAAAAAAAAAAAAAATTACATTTAGACCCCACCCCCACCCCCTTCAGAAATCCTGCATCCGCGCCTGCCCGATGAACGTAAAAGAAATAACAGACAATCCTTAAATATAAAATACAAACCGACAACGATGAGCGAGGTATTGCATGATATAGAACTGCCTTGACTGCACTTGTAGATTCCCGCGTCGTTCCCAGAAACATTCTTCAACAGAAACCGAATGTTAAGATTTTCGAGTGAGCCATTGAAAGTGATCCTGTCTTTGTAACGGACAGGGATATCCAGCGTCGAGCTTGAAGCTTTAACAATGAGGAGAACAACACTATTTGTAGCAGTCTCATTCTCCAGTCTCGACACTGCAATCTCGTATCCGCTTTCCTTGTTAAACTGACATGGCAAACAGCTCACTGCAACATCGTCACCGATGTATTTAACCATCCTCGACGACAGTACAAGACCTGCAAAATACAAGTTATGTAGAAAACATAAATGCATCGAAAACAATAAAGCAGGGCTCGAAATTTGGGAAGTACCAGGGCTAGCTCTGGGAAAGTAGAAACTTTTGCCAAATTATCTGTGAAATGTTAAAAAATTGCAGAAATCCAGTTATTTTCTAACAAAATATCAACTATTACTAAAAATAATTTCACAAAATCGAAACAAAATTCGCCAATTGTTTTTAAAATTCGCAGTTGGCGAATTTGGCGAGTGCCCGAGCTAGCCCTGAGTACAATATATGGTCTGCTAGCTGTTAAAAGAGTTGGGTTTTTAAAAATGAAAATGATATTTCAAATATTTTATTCACACCCCTTAGATAAGCATTCACAGGGGACAATATAATTCAAAATCTTAGGTAACCGGAAGTGTTATGTAGAAAACATAAATGCACTGAAAATCATAAAGCAGGACTTGAAATTTGGGAAGTACAATATGGTCTGCTTTTAAAAGAGTTTAAAAAAAAAAAAAAATGACATATTTCTTTTATATTTGATTTCAAATATTTTATTCACAGTTAAAGAGGGGGGGGTCTGCCACCCTTTAGACATATAAATGCATTCACAGAAGACAATATTTCAAAATCTTAGATATAATTGGAAATATAGATTTCTCGTAACCGATGAGTTATGGCCTATACATACTTAATCCTAAAACACCTGAACTATGCGGTTCTGTGCTACATTGGTGGTTCAAATGTATTTATAAAAACTGATACAGTGTCATGTTTGTGTGTAGCAATCTTTGGAACTTGTCTTGCAAATAGCAACACGATAATGAACAAACTGTCCCCTAGCTGCCATGTATATATTGTTTAATACCACAAATAAAAATGTGTTAACTTATTACAAGGCTTCTAGATTGTGGTAGCCCCGCTCCCATGGCTAATATTATTCCCTGTTGGGCTAGTCAATAACTACTATTGCCATGCCCAATGGCTAGTGATTTTTTTTTTTTTTTTTTTTTTTTAAATTAATATGCTGCATAATTTAAGTGTATTTTGTAAATGTGACTATCCTGCCTCTTCCTCCCCTCAAATCTAAGGGTTTTTAAGTTCTGTCTCCCTCTTGACGTATAATAATAAAATATATCCAATTATTCCTATTTGTAAAATTGTATTTACTTAAAGTAGGGCTAGTGAAATTTTAATCATGGCTAGTACATTTTTAAAATCACTGATCCCATGGCTAGTGGATTTTTGTAACAATTCTAGCAGCACTGAGTTATGTGTATCTTCAAACAAAATATTTCTCCCTTGTTATTTCCGAAAGCTGATGATTAATAAATCGCAGGGCTTCTAGTTTATGGAAGCCCCCACTCCCATGGCTAGTGATATTCAATGTTGGGCTAGTAAATAACTACTATTTCCATGCCCGACGGCTAGTGGGGGAAAAAAAGGGTGGTCAAATGCTGCAGTTAAGTCTATTTTGTAAATATGAATATCCTGCCCCCCCCCCCCCCCCCCCTTTCCCAATCTAGGGTTTTTAAGCTCTATCTCCATTAGGTGACATATCCGATTATTCCTATTAGTAAAATTGTATTTACTTAAAGTTAATCATGGCTAGTAAAATGTTAAATCACTGATCCATGCATGGCTAGTGGATTTTTATAACAATTCTAGCAGCCCTGCCAGTTAAATGTATCTTTAAACAAAACATTTCTCCCTTCTTCCTTCCTTTCCATACTGATGACTTAACAGGGACATTCCTGAGTTTGCTGCATTGTTTAAGATGTTATCGACTAACAGAGACTTTTTAACGATTGTAATTACATATCAAACATATTTTTTTGCATAAAATATTAGTGGCTGTATCGTTCTAATATTTGTACTGGGTTAAATTTCATTTTATTTCCAAAAATATGAATCTTTAGTACATACGAAATTATTTTGAAGACAAAATCCAGTTTGGGCTTCTTACAAATATCAAGATGACCAGAAACACATTGAATATACAGACAATGATATTCTAAACAAAACAAAAAATTTTAACATGGAAGTTTAATTGTAGAACTATTTTATTAGTCGGAAACATCTTACAATGCAGCAAACTCAGGAATGTCCCTTTAATAATCGACATGCATGCTTTAATAGTGATGTCAAACAAAACAAACAGGTTGTGTTATGTCCTGTTGAATCATCGAGTACCGGCAACATGACAATTGATTGCGGGCAACACTTCAACTACATTGTGTAGCTTACAGCAAACAATACAATTTAAATGTGATCAGCTCCTGATAAGATTTTAACATCTTGTCTTCAGATGAAGGAAGGAAGGAAGGAAGGAAGGAAGGAAGGAAGGAAGGAAGGAAAGGAAAGAAGGAAGGAAGGAAGGAAGGAAGGAAGTCATGCCTTATGTGATCATCCCAACTCATTTGAAGTGTCCTTTTTTTCCTTCTTTTTTTTATCTTTTCTTGAAAACACCACAAACATTTAACTCAGAAACAAAAACATTTTGTTGGTTGTTGTTTTTTAAAGGGTTTTTTGGGGGGGAGGGGTGATGGCCGGGGGGACATTACAAACATGGATGATGAAGATGAGATGAATGGTGAAGCCGCAATATTTCCATTTCGGTATGGGACTACTTGACAGGGCCGTGCTCCACATTTGCTGTCAGTTGAGCTATCTCGGTATCACCCAAGCTCGGGGTACACGGAACCTGCAGTGCATGCCGGGTAATCATCCCCCATGTGGGGTCATACACTCGGCAGACCCATAATCACACCCATGAAGTGGGTGAAACTCGGTGTATGTGGCCTTACACCTCCCCATTGAACCTAGCGGTACACTCCCTCTGGGTTGGAGCCGGTACTGGCATAACAAATCCCCCATTGCCTCAGGTGGGATATGAACCCAGTACCCACCAGCTTCAAGTCCAATGGCATAACCATTAAACCATCGAGGCCAGTTTGAAGTGCCCTTTTTCATTTTTACTCTGGGTTTTTTAATTATCATCCACAGTATACACAGTGTTTTATTTCTAAAATTGGACCCAATAACCACAGCTTTTGACTTTGGGAATTTTAGCGGTGTTTTACAAACAATTGGAAATATTCAGTTTTATTTCAAAAACATTTTATTAAGCCAAGTTAGAATAAAAAAAAATAATACTATACATGTAGTTGTATTTATTCAAATTAATATATCTACTTTGCACTAAAAATCGTAATAATGGAAGGTGTTATTGTCAAGTTTTCAATATATGTCTTTTAACAAAATAAAGGGAATTATTTACATTCAAATTGGACATATTTTACTCCACATTTGGGAATAAAAATGACATAGCCTTTGACGAATGGTGGGGAATGGTGCCAACGGAAGAAAGTGTTTTATTTAACGATGCACTCAACACATTTTATTTATGGTTATATGGCGTCAGACATATGGTCAAGGACCACACAGATATTGAGAGAGGAAACCCGCTGTCGCCACATCATGAGCTACTCTTTTTGATTAGCAGCAAGGGATCTTTTATATACATCATTCCACAGACAGGATAGCAAATACCACAGCCTTTGATATACCAGTTGTGGTGCACTGGAGGGAATGGTGACGATTATCTGTTTAAAAACATAGGTAATAATTAAAACCCAGATATTTAAAAAGTATCTCTGAGTGTGCTCATATCTTTATTTCAAAACTTTCAGGGCAGCATGCATGTCCCTGAACCCCCTAAAAATTGAGTACTCAATCACTCTGTTCATTGCCAAATTAGCCATTTGCTCATTTTTATATAATGGCTACAACATTTACGTTTTTGGCTGTCATCACTTCATGGGCTACTCTTTTCGATTAGTAACAAGGGATCTTTTATATGCACAGCCTTTGTTACACCAGTTGTAGAGCACTGGCTGGAACGAGAATTAGCCCAATAATTGGGCCACGGACGGGGATTGATCCTAGACCGATCACGCATTGAGCGAACACTTTACCACTGGGCTACAGCCTGCCCCCTTGTTCCAGTCACTGAGTGTGAGCCCTAAATTGACATATATTGTTCCCTTTGGGAGCTCAGATCATTTGACTTCGACAAATTCACATTGCTCTTTTTAGAATTTTATGCACCTCCCCTCTCCCACCACAACCTCCAACTTATAAAATCCTAGAACCATCCCTAAATTCTGTGACATTTTAATGGAAGCTTATGGACAGAACTTGTACATTATAAACTAAACATCAAAGACAAGGTTCGAATTTCACCACGGTACCAACGGCAATTGCCCTTACCATTAGTGCCCTCGTTACTTGGCGTTATGCCCCTAAAATCTTACGGTGTTGACGGCAAGAAAAATGCTACGCTGCCTTACCTGGTTTGCCACTGAGCCTTCCGGTATATTTGTTTTCTTAAGATCCAGCATTTTATTATTTAAAAATGACACAAAATGTAACACGAAAAGTCACATCTAGCAAAGTCGGACATAAAGTGACAGGTCAGTTACCCCAGGATGTAAAACATAATGTGCTAAAATGCCCATAAAAATAACGTTATTTACAGCAGTTTAAGTTGACAACATTTATAAATATATTCTTTGTGACTTTACACATTTGTGATTTTAAATATCATATTAACCAATATATCTTTTTCGACTTGGCAAGATGATTGGGACTTTGTGGTCACGAACATGTTTCATTCTGTCAAGCCAGTCCTGAGAGTGGCAGTCGTCCTACAGGCGGTGCAGGAAGGATGAAGTAGTCTTGTGTTGTGTCCACATATTTGACACATTCATTTATTTTAACCCTCTAGTACCCTAATACTCAAAATAAATGCCAAAAAATTTCATATTCATTCAACTGACAGGTATTAGTGTACATTAAACACTTCCATGTTGATTTTTGAAGTTTCATAAATTTGTATATATATACGTTTAATAATGTAGCATATCTGCTACATTGGGCATTTAAGGAAAATGTAGCATACTACATGTTACTATTATGGCATATATCTGTATCAAAAATAAACATAAAGAGTTGTCTCAGAAACTGGATACAAAATAAGTTGCCTTTGTGCCCTTCTTTTGAAGGAAAAGTTTGCTTATGTGCCCCTCCAACTTGCCTTAGTGCCCTAATTTAATTTGGCCCCTGCAAAAGCTGTGGGATGTGCAATCCTGTTTGTGGGGTGGTCAGGGTTTTTGCCAGAGAGTATGGTATGGTGCCATACCCAGATTTTTTGGCAGATTTGTTTTTAAAAATTAACCTTTTGACAAAATTAATTACTCTTATCATTAATGTATGATTTTCTTAACCATCAACCTAAACTTAACTCATTTTCTTTCTGGGGGAGGCCTCCCATACCCTATGTTGACTGTGGTGGCATTCAATTCCACTGTGCCATACCCAGAAATTTCTTTCTGGCAGAAACACTGGTGGTGCACATAAAACGATCCCTTGCTGCATTAGGAAAAATGTGGCAGGTTGTCTCTGATGTTAGAATTACCAAATATTTGACATCCAATAGCCGATGATTAATTAATCAATAAGCTCCAGTGCAGGGTTTCTGCCAGAGGGTAAAACTGGTATGGTGCCATACCCAAAAAAAATTTGCATATTTTTTTTTTAAGTTAACCTTTTGACAAAATTAATTACTCTTATCGTTACTGTATGATTTTTTTTATCCCTAACCCTAAACTTAACCCATTTTCTTTCTGGGGGAGCCCCCACCCCCATGCACATACCCCCTGTTGACTGGTTACAACTTATAATTTTACATAGTAGCCTAGTTCATCAAGATTAACTTTGGCTACAAGTGCAAGCACTACCAAAGTGCAAGCACTACCAAAGTGCTTGCACTTGTAGCCAAAGTTAATCTTGATGAACTAATAGTAGCCATACCCAAACATTTCTTTCTGGCAGGAACACTACAGTAGTTCGTTATACAAAACCAACTTCTAAACTAAAAATACATGTACAATATATGGTGGCAACTCTGTACTGTAATTAACTCCCGACCACTCAACTGCCAATTCACGAAGCACTAAAAGTATAATAGCCGGGAGTTACCAACGGCCGAAGCCATGGAAGTTACAGGCCTACCGGATTAAAGTGTGTCACGATATTACGTAAACCGAAAACGACGCTTTGAGTTCATTCAACATTGTTTATCGTTTTAAAGTCTGACATACACCATAGACAAGCTACTTACCACACAGATATGTTAGATAGGTAATTAATCCAATATGCAACTTAAAATACAGCATGTCTTCGCTGATTAAAACTATAAAAAAAAATCCTAGTGTTCTAAACAGCTACAAATCTTGTGCACGACTCTTTACAAACTTGCTTCCGGGTGTAAACACGTTGATCCGACCAATGTTCGGTGATCTTCGGCTGTGTTCGTACATTTAAAGGTCACGCTGCTTAGTTAGACTTAGTTAGGGACCATTTCAAGACTCTAATGGCCAAGGACGGCTCTTGTGCCCATGACAGGCGTGCGCTACAACAGCTTGTTCTGAATGTGCACGTAAAACCCTATGACATGACATGACAAGACTCTAATTAGAACTACACTTGTTGGCTTGATGTAAGATTTTGAGGAAGATTGGGATTTTTTTGAGTGAAAATTAACTTTGCATGTAGCTGCTTAATTAAATGATCAAAATCAACTACCGCTTTAAAGGTCCCATGTCAAGGTAACAGGTCGTTTCGCCCTTATTACCAGTTCACCCGAGTTGTTTTGAACAGGGTTGATTCGTACCTCTAACCGAGTCGTTTCGCCCCATGTTTCGATTCGCACTCATTTTTATTTTATTAATAAAATACATTGATTTGTCCTATATCCATTGATTTTTAGATGTCACACATTGCGTGTTTATATTTACAGATAAAAATAATATTATAATTTTGTTTATTTCCAGTATCATTTACTCAAGCCATATACATGAAATACGTACAGGCCTTAGATAATATACAGACATTGTATTCACATTAATAATTAATTTATGAACAGTCACACTGCATACTATTGATGTGCTGTGGTTTCTTATTAAATATACTACATACCCAGCTGAGGTTAAAACGCCGAGTACGGTATGTTGATTTCGCCTAGCTTCAGCTGACAGAAAGTAAACAGCTGATAAAGCATTAATATCCAAAGACAGAAAATTACCTAATATTTGGTAATGAATAATGAATAAACAGAAGAAAAAAATACTTCAAAACTATAATAAATATATTTATTATGTGGGGCGAAACGACTCAGTACTAATAAGATTTAGGGCGAACCAATCCTGGGTGAATAGGACTAAGGGTGAAACAACGCAGAGTTCGAAATGGTTTTAGGGCGAAACGACCCGGATCCCATGTCAAAGTTGAAACTACCATATTTCCGTGTTGGGGGGGGGGGGGGGTCTCCATTTATTTGTAATAAATAACAACAAATTAATCGATCCCAGGCATAACCTTTCCATAATAAACACTACAGTAATAATTTTTAAAAGTCTTGCATTGGACAAGAAGGGTTTCCCCAAAATAATATGTAACTAAATCTTTGTTCTTTTGTCAGTTGACCGCAAAGAATTCTGAGTAAATTTAGTGTTTGAATTAGTACGCATAAAACATTGACGTCACTAGTTTGTTTGTTTGTTTGAAACATGTTTTATTGCATATAATATATAAAAGGATTGGGAACAAGTTATCCAACTTACGAGGCCCTCTCCTAATTACAAATATTATAACATTATTATAGGCGACTACTATTACTACAAATATTTGAAACAAAGTAAATACACAAAACATCAAGCAAGACAAATTAACAGTGCAGATAAAGGGTAAACCGGAAGAAAGACTACAATACATATTCAGAACAAAGTTAATACATAAAATATCAAGCAAAATAGATTTGTAGTGTAAATAAAGTGCCAAAGAAAAGAAAAATGGAGAAACTAAAGTAGTTTATTTTACTAATCAGACGGCGCGGCTTTGACGTGGGATAGTCGATAAGTTCCGCACATTTTGATGTACTTTTATCGAGCCATAATTTATTTATCTAATCATTTATTAAACCATATTTTATTTGTTGAATCTTTCTGTTTGTTTAATGTATTTTTGAACATAATGAAATATTTGCTTGTTTGTGTCGTCACTTAAAGGGACATTCCTACGTTTGTTGCAATTTTAAAGATGTTATCGACTAACAGAGACTTTTTAACGATTGTAATTACATATCAAATATATTTTGATGCATAAAATATTAGTGGCTGTATATTAAACGTGTTTCTGATCGTTCTAATATTTGTACTAGGTTAAATTTCATTTTATTTCCAAAAATTTAAAACAAATTCACATACGAAATTATTTGAAGACAAAATCCATTTTGGGCTTCTTACAAATATTATGACGACCAGAAACACATTGAATATACAGACACTGATATTCTAAACCAGAAAACATATTTAATATGCAAGTTGAATCGTAGAAATATTTTATTAGTCGGAAACATCTTACAATGCAGCAAACTCAGGAATGTCCCTTTAAGTATTTTAACCATAGTACATAATTTTTTATTTGTTTTTTTAAAGTTTTGCCTTTCGATGTTCAGAAACCAGTTTCTAAGTATAGAGCATTTCGTGATGCAAATAAAGGTAGACCTGTTATTAATCTTGCAACTTTTTCTAGATGTTCCTCGTCTAAAACAGAGCATCCGTCCCACACTTCAGATGCATATTCCAGTACTGGACATATAAACGGTGTATATATTTGCATCAATGTTTGTCGATCTAGAGAATACTTGTATTTCTTCAACACAGAATCCATAGATGAAGCCGATTTACATATGTTTTGAATATGATTTTTCCATTTCCCATTGTTTGTAAACGTTAAACCTATAGATATTTCTGTATTTGCGTTAAATCAATAGGCGTGTTAACAAAATATAAATTAATTGGAAGAGGATCATTGTATTTTTTTGAGAATACAACTGCGCTGGTTTTGTCAGGATTAAACGTGACAAGCCACTAAGATGACCAGTTATGGAGTTTCTGTAAATTTTCGTTAAGATTAGATTCTATAATGGTTAAGTCATTTGATGAAGATGTTAAACTAGTATCATCGGCAAAGAGTCTTAGTTACACAATTCAGCTCATCGGCAATGTCATTAACGTAAACTAAAAATAGGAACGGACCGAGTACTGAGCCTTGAGGTATTCCAACCATTAGTGTACTATAATTGG
Organism: Gigantopelta aegis; assembly: GCF_016097555.1. Lineage (NCBI taxonomy): Eukaryota > Metazoa > Mollusca > Gastropoda > Neomphalida > Peltospiridae > Gigantopelta > Gigantopelta aegis. The sequence continues at coordinate 6,184,387 of NC_054710.1, forward strand.
ACAAGGTACCATTAACAAAAACCCTTTGCTATCTACTTGATATATAGTTTGGTATCCAATCAAGAAATCGACCTGTTATATCGTAACGCTCCAACTTATATAAATTAACCCTTTATGCCATACTTTGTCAAAGACTTTAGATATGTCACAGAAAACTGCACAGAAATGTTCCTTGTTATCTAGTGATTTACATATTTCTGTGTGCAATTCTATTAATTGGTATAAAGCACTGTGGCTAGGGCGGTAAGCGCAATGTAATTTATAAAATGTAAAAAAGTTATAAAGATGCTTAAAAACAATCCTTTCAAATATTTTTCCGATACAGCTAATCAGTATTATTGGTCTGTAATTTGAAGGATGGCTTCTGTCTCCTTTTTTAAATAATGGTTTTACATGAGCTAATTTCCACTGCGAAGGGAAAGTGGATGAATGAATTGATTTATTGAATAATAAGTGGAGTGGATATCCTATAGAGTTTACAATGTATTTTAATAGTTTGTGGCTAAAGTCGTCAGGACCACACATGCTTTATTCGGTGGTAACGATTTAATTATGTCAACTATTTCTTGAATAGTTACATCGAATGATTCTAATTGATTCATACATCGTAACTAAAAAAAAAATGGAAGTATTTTATTAGCATCACCAACCGAGGAAATTGATGTGAAATATTCGTTTAATACTTCCGCTTTATTAAAATCAGTAAATGATAGAGATTGATTGTCTTTGGGGTTGATCAGTGGGGGTATAATAGTATGTTGTTTTGTTGATTTTACTAATAGTTTCATATATTGCCAATAAGTTGTTTTATTTGCTAAGCATAATAGGCCTACTGTTAATTTATTATTTAATGAATTGGTAAATTCCTCTTTGGCTACCGGCCTCGGTGGCGTCGTGGCAGGCCATCGGTCTACAGGCTGGTAGGTACTGGGTTCGGATCCCAGTCGAGGCATGGGATTTGTAATCGAGATACCGACTCCAAACCCTGAGTGAGTGCTCCGCAAGGCTCAGTGGGTAGGTGTAAACCACTTGCACCGACCAGTGATCCATAACTGGTTCAACAAAGGCCATGGTTTGTGCTATCCTGCCTGTGGGAAGCGCAAATAAAAGATCCCTTGCTGCCTGTCGTAAAAAAGAGTAGCCTATGTGGCGACAGCGGGTTTCCTCTAAAAACAGTGTCAGAATGACCATATGTTTGACGTCCAATAGCCGATGATAAGATAAAAAAATCAATGTGCTCTAGCGGCGTCGTTAAATAAAACAAACTTTACTTTACTTCCTCTTTGGCTATTTTGTTTATGTTATTTACTTATGTGCTCCGGTGATTTCGTTAAACAAAAATAACTTTTAACTTAAAGGGACAGACCCTAGTTTCAGCCCATGAAAATTAACAATAAGTTTAGTTAATCTACAAACCTGTAACACATTTGGATAAAGTTACAATAGAGTGAAACACAAATCTGTGACTTTGAAATAGTGAAATACCCTCGAAAAATAGACTAAACCTGGACTCCATAACTGTTACCTCTCAGACGCACGTGCGTTTTTAAAAATATGATAAATGCATTTTATTAAAAACACCAGGGTGACCAAAAACACTCTGAATGTACGGAAATGGATAATCTAAACAATAAAATCTAAATAAAATTAGAATTTCAGTTATCAAAAACGGCTGATAAAGTAAAAAAAATATACCTTAGTGTTTAAAAACTAGAGTATGTCCCTTTAACTCGACTGGTATGTCCTCAATTTACTAGATTATATTATGATAAATTACCTTTCCCATAAAGGTATTGACTCCAGTTATTAGGCACTGTAAATTATGGTCGACAATCACGACGTGTTTTCATAACGTGGTCGTGTGGTTGTGAAGAGACATAATGGCCCCATTTCACTAAACTTTGTAAGTTTACGTCTGCTACTAGCAGTTATACCGGGCGTGCGTTTGCGCGTGTTTGACATCAATTTCATGCAGAAAATTACATCACCACGGAAGCTGGAGTATTTTAAAGACAAAAGAAAATGAAATATGTGTTCTTATTACATAACATTTAGTGAAATATCTTAAACTATCAGTGAAATAAAAGTGCTATTAAAGTGACGATAACACATTTTAGAGTGAAAATTTCACTATTTCACTCTAAAATATGTTATCGTCACTGTAGAAAATGTTATCTTCACTGTAAGAAAGCGGGACTAATTTGCTAGTGTCATTTTAAAAATAAAAGTAAATTGCCAAAAGTTATATAATAAATATGATAAATATCTCGTGAAGTTTGCACTCATATCACACTCGTCGCGCAAGCGCGATTCGTGAAATAGATTGCAAACTTCACTCGGTAAGATATAAATCATATTTGACAAAAAACATGAAATATCCTCTATTTTCTAACTATGTTTGTTGAACTATAATAGTAATACGAATTGTGGTTTAGTCGTGGATTTACGTTTACGTGCAAAAGTAGGTTTACGATGTTGTGTGGTACTGGCCCCTGGATATCTAGTGTTTGACCTGTGAATATTATATTAAGACTACTTTTCTCGTTAAAGGGACATACTCTAGTTTTTAAACACTAAGGCAGATTTTGGACTATTATAGCCGTTTTGACAACTGTTAAAATCATACTTTTCTTAGATTTTATGGTTTAGATTATCAGTTTCCATACATTCGAAGTTTTTTTGGTCATCCTGGTGTTTTTAATATCACAAAATGCATTTCTCATATTTTTAAAAATGCATGTGCGTCTGAAAAGTAACAGTTATGGAGTCGAGTTTTGGTCTATTTTTAGAGGTTATTTTACCATTTCAAAGTCACAGACTCATGTTTCACTCAATTGTAACTTTATCCAAATGTGTTACAGGTTTGTAGATTAGAAAGAAAGAAATGTTTTATTTAACGATGCACTCAACACATTTTATTTACGGTTATATGGCGTCAGACATATGGTTAAGGACCACGCAGCTTTTGAGAGAAAACCCGCTGTCGCCACTACATGGACTATTCTTTCCGATTAGCAGCAAGGGATCTCTTATTTGGGCTTCCCACAGGCAGGATAGCACAAACCATGGCCTTTGTTGAACCAGTTATGGATCACTGGTCGGTGCAAGTGGTTTACACCTACCCACTGAGCCTTGCGGAGCAATCGCTCAGGGTTTGGAGTCGGTATCTGGATAAAAAATCCCATGCCTTAACTGGGATCCGAACCCATTACCTACCAGCCTGTAGAACAATGGCCTAACCACGACACCACGGTTTGTTGATTAATTAACTTAGTGTTGATTTTCACGGGTTGAAACTAGAGTATGTCCCTTTAATGGGGAAAATGTAATATATAATATAATCAGCTGGGTGTTCCATGAACATTTGGTCGGAACGGGGTATTTTAAATAGTTTGTTTTGTTTAACGAAACCACTAGAGCACATTGATTTATTAATCATTGGCTATTGGATATCAAGCATATTTTGACACAGTTATGAAGAGAAAAACCGCTACATTTTTTTCCATTAGTAGCAAGGGATCTTTTATATGCACCACTCCACATACAGGATAGCACATACCACGGCCTTTGATATACCAGTCGTGGTGCACTGGCTGGTACAAGAAATAGCCCAATAGGCCCACCGACAGGAATCGATCCCAAACCGACTGCACATCAATCGACCACTTTACCACTGGGCTACGTCCCACCCGGGTCGATCCAAAACCTACCACGCATCAGTCGACCACTTTACCACTGGGCTACGTCTCACCCGGGTCGATCAAAACCTACCACGCATCAGTCGACCACTTTACCACTGGGCTACGTCCCACCCGGGTCGATCCAAAACCTACCACGCATCAGTCGACCACTTTACCACTGGGCTACGTCCCACCCGGGTCGATCCAAAACCTACCACGCATCAGTCGACCACTTTACCACTGGGCTACGTCCCACCCGGGTCGATCCAAAACCTACCACGCATCAGTCGACCACTTTACCACTGGGCTACGTCCCACCCGGGTCGATCCAAAACCTACCACGGATCAGTCGACCACTTTACCACTGGGCTACGTCCCACCCGGGTCGATCCAAAACCTACCACGCATCAGTCGACCACTTTACCACTGGGCTACGTCCCACCCGGGTCGATCCAAAACCTACCACGCATCAGTCGACCACTTTACCACTGGGCTACGTCCCACCCGGGTCGATCCAAAACCTACCACGCATCAGTCGACCACATTACCACTGGGCTACGTCTCACCCGGGTCGATCCAAAACCTACCACGCATCAGTCGACCACATTACCACTGGGCTACGTCCCACCCGGGTCGATCCAAAACCTACCACGCATCAGTCGACCACATTACCACTGGGCTACGTCCCACCCGGGTCGATCCAAAACCTACCACGCATCAGTCGACCACTTTACCACTGGGCTACGTCCCACCCGGGTCGATCCAAAACCTACCACGCATCAGTCGACCACTTTACCACTGGGCTACGTCCCACCCGGGTCGATCCAAAACCTACCACGCATCAGTCGACCACTTTACCACTGGGCTACGTCTCACCCGGGTCGATCCAAAACCTACCACGCATCAATCGACCACTTTACCACTGGGCTACATCCCACCCCTATTTTAAATAGATGATTAATTATAACAAAGGCCGTGGTATGTGCTATCCTGTCTGGAATGGTGCATATAAAAGATCCCTTGCTACTAATGGAAAAATGTAGCCGGTTTCCTCTCTAAGACTCACTCCAGCCAGTGCCCCACAACTGGTTTAACCATGCCCTTGGTATGTACTATCCTGTCTGTGGGATGGTGCATACAAAAGATCCCTAGCTGCTAATCGAAAAGAGTAGCCCATGAAGTGGCGACAGCAGGTTTCCCTTCTCAATATCTGTGTGGTCCTTAACCATACGTCTCACGCCATATAACCATAAATACAATGTGTTGAGTGCGTTGTTAAATAAAATATTTCCTTCCTTCCTTCCTTCCTTCCTTCCTTCCTCTCTAAGACTATGACTGACAAAATGTCCACGTTTGACATCAAATAGCCGACAATTAATAAATCAATATGCTCTAGTGGTGTTGTTGAACAAAACAAACTTTTTTTGGTGATTATTGGGCACTAGGTCTGAAAAATTAATTGCTTTTCAAAGGCCGCCAGTTTGAGTCCAGAAACAAAGAGTCATTTTGTTTAAAGATTACTTATATGTACTTGACGGCTCACACTGTACATTGCCAAATTAGACAATTGCTACTTTTTAAACAAAGTGGCTACAATATTTAGTCTTTGTTTCAGGGGTAGCATTAAGGATTTTTTCCCAGGAGTCAATTTTTTTCCAGTGGACTCATTTGCTCTTGAATTGGCTCATTTCCATGAGTCCATTCTCAAAATCCATGAGTCCATATTATTATATAATACCCTTTATTTTGGTACTAAACACTATATGTTTATCTTTGAAAATAAAAAAAATTTGGAAAGTAGATCACAAGGACTAGAATGTTATTCAGTTTCAAATTCCCTTTATATTGACACCAAATTTGATAAAGCATTGATTTGACACACACACACACACACACACACCAACACCACCACTATCCCCAGGATACGAATCCCTACCCCAGGGCCAGGGATAAGAATACACAGAGGCAAGGAAATGTGTAACTCCTGTGTCACCATTTCAGAAAACATTTGAGATATAAAGAAAAAATAATAATTTGCTTCTTTCTATAGTGTGATGGATTGTGTTTATTCTATAGTGTGATGGATTGTGTGTTTATTTCTATAGTATGATGAATTGTTTATTTCCATAGTGTGATGGATTGTGTTTATTCTATAGTGTGATGGATTGTGTGTTTATTTCTGTTGTGTGATGAATTGTGCTTATTTCTATAGTGTGATGAATTGTGTTTATTTCCATAGTGTGATGGATTGTGTTTATTCTATAGTGTGATAGATTGTTTATTCTATAGTGTGATGGATTGTGTGTTTATTTCTGTTGTGTGATGGATTGTGTTTATTTCTATAGTGTGATGTATTGTGTTTAATTCTATAGTGTGATGGATTGTGTGTGTATTTTATAGTGTGATGGATTGTGTGTTTAATTCTATAGTGTGATGGATTGTATTTATTTTATAGTGTGTTGGATTGTGTGCTTATTTTAGTGTGATGGATTGTGTTTATTTTATAGTGTGATGGATTGTGTGCTTATTTCTATAGTGTGATAGATTGTTTATTTCTATAGTGTGAATGATTGTGTGTTTATTTCTTTAGTGTGATGGATTGTTTATTTTATAGTGTGATGGATTGTGTTTATTCTATAGTGTGATGGATTGTGTTTATTTTATAGTGTGATGGATTGTTTAATTCTAGTGTGATGGATTGTGTGCTTATTTGTATAGTGTGATGGATTGTGTGCTTATTTGTATAGTGTGATGGATTGTGTGTTTATTTCTATAGTGTGATGGATTGTGTGTTTAATTCTATAGTGTGATGGATTGTGTTTATTTTATAGTAATAATAAAAAAATAAAAAATAAAATTCTTTATTTTCAAAGGGTAAACACATTCAGTACAAGGTGACTGGTCTCCCATGAGGCCCTCTCTATATATATGATATTATACATACATACATTCAAAGAAACAACAGCAACATACATGTAATATGTATAGCATGAGGAACAATAGCACATATTATGAATATTTAAACAATATTTAAATCATTTTGTTAAGAAACTTGAGTCAGTCATAACTCAATACATCATAATTATTTTAACAAACACATCAAAATCAACAACAAAGGTATATCTTAAAATTTATTATTATTTGAATAGTGCTTAAAATAACTGAGGCGAGGATTGAGAATATTTTATCTTTGAAGGTAGTGTGTTCCACAGTTTAGCTCCCCTGCATGAAAAACTATGGCGATAAAATTCTGTTCTTGGTTTTAATTCATAAAGATGACTGCCGAGTTGACCTCAGATTTAAGGCGTGAATTTCTAAAGTTGTTTGAAACATTGTTTCTGGATATGATGGAGTTAGTTTGTATATATAAATAGTGTGATGGATTGTGTGTTTATTTCTATAGTGTGATGGATTGTGTGTTTATTTCTAGTGTGATGGATTTTGTTTATTTTACAGTGTGATGGATTTTGTTTATTCTATAGTGTGATGGATTTTGTTTATTCTATAGTGTGATGGATTGTGTTTATTCTATAGTGTGATGGATTGTGTGCTTAATTCTATAATGTGATGGATTGTTTATTTTATAGTGTGATGGATTGTGTGCTTAATTCTAGTGTGATGGATTGTGTTTATTTTATAGTGTGATGGATTGTGTGCTTAATTCTAGTGTGATGGATTGTATTTATTTTATAGTGTGTTGGATTGTGTGCTTATTTCTATAGTGTGATGGATTGTTTATTTCTATAGTGTGAATGATTGTGTTTATTCTATAGTGTGATGGATTATGTTTAATTCTAGTGTGATGGATTGTGTGCTTATTTGTATAGTGTGATGGATTGTGTGCTTATTTGTATAGTGTGATGGATTGTGTGTTTATTTGTATAGTGTGATGGATTGTGTTTATTTTATAGTGTGATGGATTGTGTTTATTTTATAGTAATAATAATAATAATAATAATAATAATAAAATTCTTTATTTTCAAAGGGTAAACACATTCAGTACAAGGTGACTGGTCTCCCACGAGGCCCTCTCTAATCTATACATGATATTATACATACATACATTCAAAGAAACAACAGCAACATACATGTAATATGTATAGCATGAGGAACAATAGCACATATTATGAATATTTAAATAATATTTAAATCATTTTGTTAAGAAACTTGAGTCAGTGATAACTCAATACATCATAATTATTTTAACAAACACATCAAAATCAACAACAAAGGTATATCTTAAAATTTATTATTATTTGAATAGTGCTTAAAATAACTGAGGCGAGGATTGAGAATATTTTATCTTTGAAGGTAGTGTGTTCCACAGTTTAGCTCCCCTGCATGAAAAACTATATGGCGATAAAATTCTGTTCTTGGTTTTAATTCAATAAGATGACTATGCTGAGTTGACCTCAGATTTAAGGAGTGAATTTCTGAAGTTGTTTGAAACATTGTTTCTAGATATGATGGGAGTTAGTTTGTATATATAAATAGTGTGATAGAGAGTGTCCAGTTTAGAGGAGTTTCCCTGTACTTGATATAACCTCTCAAAACCGGAATTCCCTCAAAACCGGACCCTCTGTAAACTGGAATTCTCTCAAAACCGGACCCTCTGTAAACCGGAATTCTCTTAAAAGCCAGACGTTTTTCGCAGCACCTTTTTAAATATCTGTACTATAGAGAACCTCTCTAAACTGGATACCTCTTAAAACTGGACTTTTTAAGCACTAAAAAAAGTCACATGATTGGGCTTTTAATAAAGACAAAAAACAGACTCAGACTCAAAAAACAAACTCAAAAACAACAACAACAGAACAAACAACTTTCACTGACTGAAAAACCTGTTATAATATGGCTACCGACTGCTTACAGCTATGTTGGAGTACAGGTACATGCGCTAAATGTCTTCACCGAGAGAAAATCATAAAGAAAAGTGTGAAAGTATTTTCACTTTGGCGACATCGAACGGTCCTCCAGTTCTTGGTTAGCCATGATGTAGTTGAGAAGATCAATTCTTGTCGCAATCCCAAAAATCATCTGTTTGTCTGTCATTGTACTCTTACCAGAATCTACTTAATAAAGAAAAAAAAAACCCACTCAATATTGATAGACAGAAATGTTTTATTTAACGACAACACAGATATTGAGATAGAAATGTTTTATATAACGACCACACAGATATTGATAGACAAAAATGTTTTACATAACGACCACACAGATATTGATAGACAGAAATGTTTTATTTAACGACCACACAGATATTGATAGACAGAAATGTTTTATTTAATGACCACACAGATATTGATAGACAGAAATGTTTTATTTAACGACAACACAGATATTGATAGACAGAAATGTTTTATTTAACGACAACACAGATATTGATAGACAGAAATGTTTTACATAACGACAACACAGATATTGATAGACAGAAATGTTTTACATAACGACAACACAGATATTGATAGACAGAAATGTTTTATTTAACGACAACACAGATATTGATAGACAGAATTGTTTTACATAACGACCACACAGATATTGATAGACAGAAATGTTTTACATAACGACAACACAGATATTGATAGACAGAAATGTTTTACATAACGACCACACAGATATTGATAGACAGAAATGTTTTACATAACGACAACACAGATATTGATAGACAGAAATGTTTTATTTAACGACCACACAGATATTGATAGACAGAAATGTTTTACATAACGACCACACAGATATTGATAGACAGAAATGTTTTATTTAACGACAACACAGATATATTGATAGAGAGAAATGTTTTACATAACGACAACACAGATATTGATAGACAGAAATGTTTTATTTAACGACCACACAGATATTCATAGACAGAAATGTTTTACATAACGACCACACAGATATTGATAGACAGAAATGTTTTATTTAACGACCCAACAGATATTGATAGACAGAAATGTTTTATTTAACGACAACACAGATATTGATAGACAGAAATGTTTTATTTAACGACCACACAGATATTGATAGACAGAAATGTTTTACATAACGACCACACAGATATTGATAGACAGAAATGTTTTATTTAATGACAACACAGATATTGATAGACAGAAATGTTTTATTTAACGACAACACAGATATTGATAGACAGAAATGTTTTATTTAATGACCACACAGATATTGATAGACAGAAATGTTTTATTTAATGACCACACAGATATTGATAGACAGAAATGTTTTATTTAATGACCACACAGATATTGATAGACAGAAATGTTTTATTTAACGACAACACAGATATTGATAGACAGAAATGTTTTATTTAATGACCACACAGATATTGATAGACAGAAATGTTTTATTTAACGACAACACAGATATTGATAGACAGAAATGTTTTACATAACGACCACACAGATATTGATAGACAGAAACGTTTTATTTAACGACCACACAGATATTGATAGACAGAAACGTTTTATTTAACGACCACACAGATATTGATAGACAGAAATGTTTTACATAACGACAACACAGATATTGATAGACAGAAATGTTTTATTTAACGACAACACAGATATTGATAGACAGAAATGTTTTACATAACGACCACACAGATATTGATAGACAGAAACGTTTTATTTAATGACCACACAGATATTGATAGACAGAAATGTTTTATTTAACGACCACACAGATATTGATAGACAGAAATGTTTTATTTAACAACCACACAGATATTGATAGACAGAAATGTTTTATTTAACGACAACACAGATATTGATAGACAGAAACGTTTTATTTAACGACCACACAGATATTGATAGACAGAAACGTTTTATTTAACGACCACACAGATATTGATAGACAGAAATGTTTTATTTAACGACCACACAGATATTGATAGACAGAAATGTTTTACATAACGACAACACAGATATTGATAGACAGAAATGTTTTATTTAACGACCACACAGATATTGATAGACAGAAATGTTTTATTTAACGACAACACAGATATTGATAGACAGAAATGTTTTACATAACGACCACACAGATATTGATAGACAGAAATGTTTTATTTAATGACCACACAGATATTGATAGACAGAAATGTTTTATTTAACGACCACACAGATATTGATAGACAGAAATGTTTTATTTAACGACAACACAGATATTGATAGACAGAAATGTTTTATTTAACGACCACACAGATATTGATAGACAGAAATGTTTTATTTAACGACCACACAGATATTGATAGACAGAAATGTTTTATTTAACGACAACACAGATATTGATAGACAGAAATGTTTTATTTAACGACAACACAGATATTGATAGACAGAAATGTTTTATTTAACGACCACACAGATATTGATAGACAGAAATGTTTTATTTAACGACCACACAGATATTGATAGACAGAAATGTTTTATTTAACGACAACACAGATATTGATAGACAGAAATGTTTTACATAACGACAACACAGATATTGATAGACAGAAATGTTTTATTTAACGACAACACAGATATTGATAGACAGAAATGTTTTATTTAACGACCACACAGATATTGATAGACAGAAATGTTTTATTTAACGACCATACAGATATTGATAGACAGAATTGTTTTATTTAACGATCACACAAATATTGAGAAAGAAATGTTTTATTTAACGACCACACAGATATTGATAGACAGAAATGTTTTATTTAACAACCACACAGATATTGATAGACAGAAATGTTCTATTTACTGACCACACAGATATTGATAGACAGAAATGTTTTATTTAACGACCATACAGATATTGATAGACAGAATTGTTTTATTTAACGATCACACAAATATTGAGAAAGAAATGTTTTATTTAACGACCACACAGATATTGATAGACAGAAATGTTTTATTTAACAACCACACAGATATTGATAGACAGAAATGTTTTATTTAACAACCACACATATTGATAGACAGAAATGTTTTATTTAACGACCACAGAGATATTGAGAAAGAAATGTTTTGGTGCACTGGCTGGAACGAGAAATAGCCCAATGGACCCACCGACGGGGATCGATCCCAGATAGACTGCACATCGAGCTAGCGCTTTACCACTGGGCTATGTCCCGCCCACACAACTGGTCAAAGACCGTGGTATGTGCTGTCCTGTCTGTGGGAAAGTGCATATAAAAGATCTCTTGCTGCATTAGGAAAATTGTAGCAGGTTTCATCTGATGACGAGAGAATTACCAAATGTTTGACATCCAATAGCCGATGATTAATTAATCAATGTGCTCTAGTGGTGTCGTTAAACAAAATAAAATTGTAACTTAAAAATGTCAAAAACAATTATAGTGCTTTATGCAGCAGTTTTCATTCTTGCATTAAAGTCAGTTAATGTTTGTTTTATTCATATAATTCTAAGCGATTGTGAGATCGAAAGTTGATCGGTTGGTGCCAACCGATTATAACCGAAGGAATTCCAGTCGATTCCCATCACTAACACAAAGTGAACATATTGTGATTGAATATGTAACGTGTTTACACTATGTGAACATGTTGTGCATGAACATACATGATACATTATGAACACTGGTTGTGAACATGTTTATACAATGTACTATGTGAACATTATAAGTTGTAGAAGCATCACGAGGGGTATATGGCTTTTTATGTAGAGATGCTTCTACAACTAAATTTATCTTGCCGACATGTTAAACCATATAGCCAAATAATCAAAATAACGCCAGACAATAATTGTTAACAATTTATTAACAGAGCTGTACCACGCGGACGCGAACGAAACCACTTGCCAGTGACGAAAAATAGTTCCATCGATAAACGAGTTTTTAACTTCAAATGTTTGTAATACGAAATTGTCTGTAACAGATATTAATTAAAAAAAACACTTTTTGATTGATTATTAATGTTATTTATAATCTAATTATTGCTTTAGCATTAATTGGGGTGGCTGGAAACTTGGAAATTACAGATGGGGTATAAGAGAATTTGGCTCCGCCCACAGGGGTATAAGGGATTTGTCCAACGGCAAACAACCAATGAGATTAAAGAATTTTACATTAAGGGGAGATAAAATAAGATACTTACCGGCCTCGGTGGCATCGTGGTTAGGCCATCAGTCTACAGGCTGGTAGGTACTGGGTTCAGATCACAGTCGAGGCATGGGTTTTTTAATCCAGATACCGACTCCAAACCCTGAGTGAGTGCTCTGCAAGGTTCAGTGGGTTGGTCTAAACCACTTGCACCCACATGTGATCCATAACTGGTTCAACAAAGGCCATGGTTTGTGCTATCCTGCCTGTGGGAAGCACAAATAAAAGATCCCTTGCTGCTAATCGGAAAGAGTAGCCCATGAAGTGGTGACAGCGTGTTTCCTCTCAAAATCTGTGTGGTCCTTAACCATATGTCTGATGCCATATAACCGTAAATAAAATGTGTTGAGTGCATCGTTAAATAAAACATTTCTTTTATTTCTAATAAGATACTTACACTGTCTGGTTTTGAACGATCAACACAAAGTGAACATGTTGAGATTGAATATGTAACATGTTTACACTATGTGAACATGTTGGTTGTGCCTGTGCCTGAACACACACAATACATTATGAACACTGGTTGTGAACATGTTTATTCTATGTGAACATAATAAGAGACTTACAGTGTCTTTGGTTTTGAACGATCAACACAAAGTGATCGGTATCCAACATGTTTAATCTATGTGAACATAGTAGATACTTACAGTGTCTCTGGTTTTGAATGATCAACACAAAGTAATCGGTATCCAACATGCGCGTTAACTCTCCTAACGACGCGTCGATACAAATCTGAAATTCAAGAAATTTTTATTTAATTAACAAAGGAAATGTTTTATTTAACAATAATTTAATAACTCAATGTGCTCTAGTGGTGTTGTTAAACAAAACAAATGTTACATTTACCCTACCTAATGTTTATTTTGGCATGTTACCAAAAAATCACATGCGTTTAGAAGGAAGGAAATGTTTTATTTAACGACACACTCGTTTTTATGGTTATATGGCGTCGGACATACATGTAATATGGTTAAGGACCACAAAGATATTGAGAGAGGAAACCTGCTGTCACCAATTCATGGGCTACTCTTTTCAATTAGCAGCATGGAATCTTTTATATGCATCATCCCACAGGCAGGATAGTTAAAAATACCAGTTGTGGAGCACTGGCTGGAACGAGAAATAGCCCAGTGGGTCCACCGACAGGGATCGATCCGAGATCAATCGTCCATGAGGCAAGCACTATACCACTGAGCTACATCCCGCCTCTTAATTTAATTACTTTCCGAGCCAGATTCTGGCTACATGTATACTCAAACCTGTTAGTTTAATTACTTTCCCAGCCAGATTCAGGCTACATGTATACTCAAATCTGTTAGTTTAATTGCTTCCCCAGCCTGATTCGGGCTACATGTATACTCAAACCTGTCAGTTTAATTGCTTCCCCAGCCAGATTCAGGCTACATGTATACTCAAACCTGTTAGTTTAATTGCTTTCAGGCTACATGTATACTCAAACCTGTTAGTTTAATTGCTTTCCCAGCCAGATTCAGGCTACATGTATACTCAAACATGTTAGTTTAATTGCTTTCAGGCTACATGTATACTCAAACCTGTTAGTTTAATTGCTTTCCCAGCCAGATTCAGACTACATGTATACTCAAACCTGTTAGTTTAATTGCTTTCAGGCTACATGTATACTCAAACCTGTTAGTTTAATTGCTTTCCCAGCCAGATTCAGGCTACATGTATACTCAAACATGTTAGTTTAATTGCTTTCAGGCTACATGTATACTCAAACCTGTTAGTTTAATTGCTTTACCAGCCAGATTCAGACTACATGTATACTCAAACCTGTTAACAGAACAAGAAAGCAATGTTTAATAACAGTCCAGTGCATGAACATTAGATAGGGTAAGTAACATTCGTTTTGTTTAACAATGCCACTAGTGCACATTGATTAATTAATTATCGGCTACTGGATGTCAAACATTTGGTAATTTTGACATATAGTCTTAGAGAGGAAACCCGCTACACATATTTCCATTAGTAGCAATTAATTAGGGATCTTTAATATGCACCATCCCACAGACAGGATAACACATACCAAAATGTTAAAATAATGTTACTGTTGTCCTTTATTAATCATGTACTGTTACCTATACTAGTGTGTACAGGGTTACACGATGCAGTGAATCTCCTCTATTAATCATGTACTGTTACGTATACTAGTATGTACAGGGTTACACGATGCAGTGAATCTCCTTCATTAATCATGTACTGTTACCTATACTAGTATGTACAGGGTTACACGATGCAGTGTATCTCCTCTATTAATCATGTACTGTTACCTATACTAGTATGTACAGGGTTACACGATGCAGTGAATCTCCTCTATTAATCATGTACTGTTACCTATACTAGTATGTACAGGGTTACACGATGCAGTGAATCTCCTCTATTAATCATGTACTGTTACGTATACTAGTATGTACAGGGTTACACGATGCAGTGAATCTCCTCTATTAATCATGTTCTGTTACGTATACTAGTATGTACAGGGTTACACGATGCAGTGAATCTCCTCTATTAATCATGTACTGTTACAGTATGTACAGGGTTACACGATGCAGTGTATCTCCTCTATTAATCATGTACTGTTACGTATACTAGTATGTACAGGGTTACACGATGCAGTGTATCTCCTCTATTAATCATGTTCTGTTACGTATACTAGTATGTACAGGGTTACACGATGCAGTGAATCTCCTCTATTAATCATGTACTGTTACAGTATGTACAGGGTTACACGATGCAGTGTATCTCCTCTATTAATCATGTACTGTTACGTATACTAGTATGTACAGGGTTACACGATGCAGTGAATCTCCTCTATTAATCATGTACTGTTACGTATACTAGTATGTACAGGGTTACACGATGCAGTGTATCTCCTCTATTAATCATGTACTGTTACGTATACTAGTATGTACAGGGTTACACGATGCAGTGAATCTCCTCTATTAATCATGTACTGTTACAGTATGTACAGGGTTACACGATGCAGTGTATCTCCTCTATTAATCATGTACTGTTACGTATACTAGTATGTACAGGGTTACACGATGCAGTGAATCTCCTCTATTAATCATGTACTGTTACAGTATGTACAGGGTTACACGATGCAGTGTATCTCCTCTATTAATCATGTACTGTTACGTATACTAGTATGTACAGGGTTACACGATGCAGTGAATCTCCTCTATTAATCATGTACTGTTACAGTATGTACAGGGTTACACGATGCAGTGTATCTCCTCTATTAATCATGAACTGTTACGTATACTAGTGTGTACAGGGTTACACGATGCAGTGTATCTCCTCTATTAATCATGTACTGTTACGTATACTAGTCTGTACAGGGTTACACGATGCAGTGAATATCCTCTATTAATCATGTACTGTTACGTATACTAGTACGTACAGGGTTACACGATGCAGTGTATCTCCTCTATTAATCATGTACTGTTACGTATACTAGTACGTACAGGGTTACACGATGCAGTGTATCTCCTCTATTAATCATGTACTGTTACGTATACTAGTATGTACAGGGTTACACGATGCAGTGAATCTCCTCTATTAATCATGTACTGTTACGTATACTAGTGTGTACAGGTTTACACGATGCAGTGAATCTCCTCTATTAATCATGTACTGTTACGTATACTAGTATGTACAGGGTTACACGATGCAGTGAATCTCCTCTATTAATCATGTACTGTTACAGTATGTACAGGGTTACACGATGCAGTGTATCTCCTCTATTAATCATGTACTGTTACCTATACTAGTACGTACAGGGTTACACGATGCAGTGAATCTCCTCTATTAATCATGTACTGTTACCTATACTAGTACGTACAGGGTTACACGATGCAGTCAATCTCCTCTATTAATCATGTACTGTTACCTATACTAGTACGTACAGGGTTACACGATGCAGTGAATCTCCTCTATTAATCATGTACTGTTACGTATACTAGTATGTACAGGGTTACACGATGCAGTGAATCTCCTCTATTAATCATGTACTGTTACCTATACTAGTACATACAGGGTTACACGATGCAGTGAATCTCCTCTATTAATCATGTACTGTTACGTATACTAGTATGTACAGGGTTACACGATGCAGTGAATCTCCTCTATTAATCATGTACTGTTACGTATACTAGTATGTACAGGGTTACACGATGCAGTGTATCTCCTCTATTAATCATGTACTGTTACGTATACTAGTATGTACAGGGTTACACGATGCAGTGAATCTCCTCTATTAATCATGTACTGTTACAGTATGTACAGGGTTACACGATGCAGTGTATCTCCTCTATTAATCATGTACTGTTACGTATACTAGTATGTACAGGGTTACACGATGCAGTGAATCTCCTCTATTAATCATGTACTATTACAGTATGTACAGGGTTACACGATGCAGTGTATCTCCTCTATTAATCATGTACTGTTACGTATACTAGTATGTACAGGGTTACACGATGCAGTGAATCTCCTCTATTAATCATGTACTGTTGCGTATACTAGTATGTACAGGGTTACACGATGCAGTGAATCTCCTCTATTAATCATGTACTGTTACGTATACTAGTATGTACAGGGTTACACGATGCAGTGAATCTCCTCTATTAATCATGTACTGTTACAGTATGTACAGGGTTACACGATGCAGTGTATCTCCTCTATTAATCATGTACTGTTACCTATACTAGTACGTACAGGGTTACACGATGCAGTGAATCTCCTCTATTAATCATGTACTGTTACGTATACTAGTATGTACAGGGTTACACAATGCAGTGTATCTCCTCTATTAATCATGTACTGTTACGTATACTAGTATGTACAGGGTTACACGATGCAGTGAATCTCCTCTATTAATCATGTACTGTTACAGTATGTACAGGGTTACACGATGCAGTGTATCTCCTCTATTAATCATGTACTGTTACGTATACTAGTATGTACAGGGTTACACGATGCAGTGAATCTCCTCTATTAATCATGTACTGTTACGTATACTAGTATGTACAGGGTTACACGATGCAGTGAATCTCCTCTATTAATCATGTACTGTTGCGTATACTAGTATGTACAGGGTTACACGATGCAGTGAATCTCCTCTATTAATCATGTACTGTTACGTATACTAGTATGTAAAGGGTTACATGATGAAGTGTATCTCCTTCATTAATCATGTACTGTTACCTATACTAGTACATACAGGGTTACACGATGCAGTCAATCTCCTCTATTAATCATGTACTGTTACATATACTAGTATGTACAGGGTTACACGATGCAGTTAATCTCCTCTATTAATCATGTACTGTTACGTATACTAGTATGTACAGGGTTACACGATGCAGTGAATCTCCTTCATTAATCATGTACTGTTACATATACTAGTATGTACAGGGTTACACGATGCAGTGTATCTCCTCTATTAATCATGTACTGTTACGTATACTAGTATGTACAGGGTTACACGATGCAGTGAATCTCCTCTATTAATTATGTACTGTTACAGTATGTACAGGGTTACACGATGCAGTGTATCTCCTCTATTAATCATGAACTGTTACGTATACTAGTGTGTACAGGGTTACACGATGCAGTGTATCTCCTCTATTAATCATGTACTGTTACGTATACTAGTCTGTACAGGGTTACACGATGCAGTGAATATCCTCTATTAATCATGTACTGTTACGTATACTAGTACGTACAGGGTTACACGATGCAGTGTATCTCCTCTATTAATCATGTACTGTTACGTATACTAGTACGTACAGGGTTACACGATGCAGTGTATCTCCTCTATTAATCATGTACTGTTACGTATACTAGTACGTACAGGGTTACACGATGCAGTGAATCTCCTCTATTAATCATGTACTGTTACCTATACTAGTACGTACAGGGTTACACGATGCAGTGAATCTCCTCTATTAATCATGTACTGTTACGTATACTAGTACGTACAGGGTTACACGATGCAGTGAATCTCCTCTATTAATCATGTACTGTTACCTATACTAGTACGTACAGGGTTACACGATGCAGTGAATCTCCTCTATTAATCATGTACTGTTACGTATACTAGTACGTACAGGGTTACACGATGCAGTGAATCTCCTCTATTAATCATGTACTGTTACGTATACTAGTACGTACAGGGTTACACGATGCAGTGTATCTCCTCTATTAATCATGTACTGTTACGTATACTAGTATGTACAGGGTTACACGATGCAGTGAATCTCCTCTATTAATCATGTACTGTTACAGTATGTACAGGGTTACATGATGCAGTGTATCTCCTCTATTAATCATGTACTGTTACGTATACTAGTATGTACAGGGTTACACGATGCAGTGAATCTCCTCTATTAATCATGTACTGTTACGTATACTAGTATGTACAGGGTTACACGATGCAGTGAATCTCCTCTATTAATCATGTACTGTTACAGTATGTACAGGGTTACACGATGCAGTGTATCTCCTCTATTAATCATGTACTGTTACGTATACTAGTATGTACAGGGTTACACGATGCAGTGAATCTCCTCTATTAATCATGTACTGTTACGTATACTAGTATGTACAGTGTTACACGATGCAGTTAATCTCCTCTATTAATCATGTACTGTTGCGTATACTAGTATGTACAGGGTTACACGATGCAGTGAATCTCCTCTATTAATCATGTACTGTTACGTATACTAGTATGTACAGGGTTACACGATGCAGTGAATCTCCTCTATTAATCATGTACTGTTACAGTATGTACCGGGTTACACGATGCAGTGTATCTCCTCTATTAATCATGTACTGTTACCTATACTAGTACGTACAGGGTTACACGATGCAGTGAATCTCCTCTATTAATCATGTACTGTTACCTATACTAGTACGTACAGGGTTACACGATGCAGTCAATCTCCTCTATTAATCATGTACTGTTACCTATACTAGTACGTACAGGGTTACACGATGCAGTGAATCTCCTCTATTAATCATGTACTGTTACGTATACTAGTATGTACAGGGTTACACGACGCAGTGAATCTCCTCTGTTAATCATGTACTGTTACCTATACTAGTACGTACAGGGTTACACGATGCAGTGAATCTCCTCTGTTAATCATGTACTGTTACCTATACTAGTACGTACATGGTTACACGATGCAGTGAATCTCCTCTATTAATCATGTACTGTTACGTATACTAGTGTGTACAGGGTTACACGATGCGGTGAATCTCCTTTATTAATCATGTACTGTTACCTACACTAGTGTGTACAGGGTTACACGATGCAGTGAATCTCCTATATTAATCATGTACTGTTACGTATACTAGTATGTACAGGGTTACACGATGCAGTGAATCTCCTCTATTAATCATGTACTGTTACGTATACTAGTATGTACAGGGTTACACGATGCAGTGAATCTCCTCTATTAATCATGTACTGTTACGTATACTAGTATGTACAGGGTTACACGATGCAGTGTATCTCCTCTATTAATCATGTACTGTTACGTATACTAGTATGTACAGGGTTACACGATGCAGTGAATCTCCTCTATTAATCATGTACTGTTACAGTATGTACAGGGTTACACGATGCAGTGTATCTCCTCTATTAATCATGTACTGTTACGTATACTAGTATGTACAGGGTTACACGATGCAGTGAATCTCCTCTATTAATCATGTACTGTTGCGTATACTAGTATGTACAGGGTTACACGATGCAGTGAATCTCCTCTATTAATCATGTACTGTTACGTATACTAGTATGTACAGGGTTACACGATGCAGTGAATCTCCTCTATTAATCATGTACTGTTACGTATACTAGTACGTACAGGGTTACACGATGCAGTGAATCTCCTCTATTAATCATGTACTGTTACGTATACTAGTACGTACAGGGTTACACGATGCAGTGAATCTCCTCTATTAATCATGTACTGTTACGTATACTAGTACGTACAGGGTTACACGATGCAGTGAATCTCCTCTATTAATCATGTACTGTTACGTATACTAGTACGTACAGGGTTACACGATGCAGTGAATCTCCTCTATTAATCATGTACTGTTACGTATACTAGTACGTACATGGTTACACGATGCAGTGAATCTCCTCTATTAATCATGTACTGTTACCTATACTAGTACGTACAGGGTTACACGATGCAGTGAATCTCCTCTATTAATCATGTACTGTTACGTATACTAATGTGTACAGGGTTACACGATGCAGTGAATCTCCTCTATTAATCATGTACTGTTACGTATACTAGTGTGTACAGGGTTACACGATGCAGTGAATCTCCTCTATTAATCATGTACTGTTACGTATACTAGTATGTACAGGGTTACACGATGCAGTGTATCTCCTCTATTAATCATGTACTGTTACGTATACTAGTATGTACAGGGTTACACGATGCAGTGAATCTCCTTCATTAATCATGTACTGTTACATATACTAGTATGTACAGGGTTACACGATGCAGTGAATCTCCTCTAAACAGTAGCCTAAACCCATGGGCCAAATTGGGCCCAAGTAAGTTTACAGGGGGTGTTGAGGTAAGTTTTTGGTTATATTCTGTTCACTATTAAATATGGACAAATTAATGAAACTGTTAAATAACAACTACACTCAAATGTGGATAAAATGATGCATTTATAAACACTTAACTTGGGAGGTGGGTGTGCGTTTTCATCATTAAACATTACGCTTTGTCGGACTTTTGACATGTTGCAAATTTCATTTGAATATGAAATACAGTCAATATCTTTGCACGAATCAAAACCGAAAAATATATTTTGTTAAACACACGTTAAAAACTTAACAATTCAAAATAAACGTTTCTATTTAACTTTGGTTGCTTACTTAACATTTGTCAAAAATGCAACACAACCTGAAGTGAAGGTACCGTAGTGACAACTAACCCGGAGTCTCGTCCAAGGTAATATTCTGCCATAAATGATGCCTGCTAACCTATGGGACCATGTGGTTTCAGAGGTACAATTTACACTAAATAAACACAATGGAACTAGATGATTAGTCCATTGTTCAGTTTAGAAGGATGGGCCAAAACATTAATTTAAAGGATGCGTTGGTCATAGAGCCATTCGCAATGCATAGGGCGTCCTCGGGTCTATTAATAGACATGGGGAAACTCTTTTTCCTGGAAAACGCCAAGGCTTTCTAGTAACAGTTCCAAGTAGAAGCACGTGCATGATATGGTAAAAAAACCACACCAAAAAACCACCCTTTAAATATGCATTTTAAAACGTACTATATAGCACTGCTTCAACTCAGAAATATCTATTCTTAATATTAATTAAGTTTGTGATTACAGTACCAAAGCTTGGCAAATGACACATTTGTACCGGGCAATGTCTGTGGCTAGACGCTTATTTCGGCCAGTAGGAACGATATCTGGATGGACACACCCTCTAAGGTGGGGAGACAAGCCATACACAATGTATGTTTACTTTTATTTACATAGAACGGGTCTGTTATTTTCAGACTTGTTCTGATAACAAATAAACAAGAAATCATGTGATCGGGCTTATCGTGCCTTTTCACCGATCAGAATTTTGTTTTGTTATACAAAATTACTTTTATGTAACTTATTTAATAAAATTTACTGCAAATATATACATGTATGTAAATATAACTTGTACCTAAATAATAAAATAATAAATGTTAAGTAACAAGTTTTTTATCTTAGACTAACCCGTCTAACAGATTTTCGTTTTATCACAAAGGAAAACTCATTTTCACATTTGTGGTAAACAGACAATTACTTTGTTTTAAACTAAAACGAAAAAACAATAAACTGTTTTTTCCAATTTTTAAATACAAATGGTATTGAATATAATTTGTGGATCAAATAAATTATTTATGTCAGCCGAGATGTTCTGATTTGAGAATTTGGAACTCAATCACAACTCTAAGGTATTCCGAATATTCACGAGCTAAGACTATTATGTTATCAAGACCATGTTTACTTAACTCTCAAACCAGGATATTTGTATAACATTTTGCAATGAGACACCGCTGATTTTGTTGGGGGGTCTGGGTTTTTTTTAATAAGTACAACAAATTGCTAAAAATTATGATACTGTTTTGTAAAAAAAAATATTTTACTTCTCAGCCGGATAACCACTAAGGTAAATAATGCTTGTCCGAGTAAATGTTCACTTGTCGGAACAAACAGACAAGTGCTTATTTCGAATGCTGCTAAAAAGAAGAAGAAGTATATTGATTAATTACTTGGTATATTCGGTAATTTTGACTCGTAGTCAACACAGGAAACCCGCTACACTTTTCCTAATGCAGCAAGAGATTTTTTATATGCACTTTCCCACAGACAGGACAGCACATATCTCAGCCTTTTATACACCAGGCGTGGCTGGAATGAGAAACAGCCCAATGGGTCCACATACCACGGCCTTTGTCCAGTTGTGGTGCACTGGTTGTAACAAGAAAACCCCCAATCGGCTGAATGGATCCACCGAGGTGGTTCGATCCTGCGACGCAAGCATAAGTACTAAGATCGCTTCATGGAATGAATGAATGAAATGTTTTATTTAACGACGCACTCAACACATTTCATTAAGGACCACACAGATATTGAGGGAGGAAACCTGCTGTACCCACTTCATGGGCTAGTCTTTTCGATTAGCAGCAAGGGATCTCTTATATGCACCATCCCATAGACAGGATAGTACATACCACGGCTTTACCACTGGGCTACATCCTGTTCTCAAACTAATGTGTTAATATAAACGTAAAATAATGACTGGCCAGACGGTGATATTGACTGGCAAAAATTGGTCGGTACAGCAGTATTTCAATCCCTGGTGTAAAATATAGGGAGAGGCCTTAAATGGTGATACATTTTGTTTGTCTAATTGAAACTTGAACTGGCCTACAGGTTAGCAAATTAAAGAAAGAAAGAAATAAAGTTGAAAGTTTGTTTTGTTTAACAACACCACTAGAGCATATTAATTTATTGGATGTCAAACATTTGGTAATTCTGACATAATGCATGTAGTCTTAGAAAGGGAAAGAACGAAATGTTTTATTTAACGACGCACTCAACACATTTTAATTATGGTTATATGGTGTCAGACATATATGGTTAAGGACCACACAGATATTGAGAGAGGAAATCCGCTGTCGCCACTTCATGGGCTACTATTTCCGTTTAGCAGCAAGGGATCTTTTATATGAACCATCCCACAGACAGGATAGAACATACCACGGCCTTTGATATACCAGTCGTGGTGCACTGGCTGTGATGAGAAATAGCCCA
This sequence comes from Gigantopelta aegis, assembly GCF_016097555.1. Classification (NCBI taxonomy): domain Eukaryota; kingdom Metazoa; phylum Mollusca; class Gastropoda; order Neomphalida; family Peltospiridae; genus Gigantopelta; species Gigantopelta aegis. Next base: position 6,208,563 of record NC_054710.1, read on the forward strand.
ATGGGCCCACCGATGGGGATCGATCCCAGACCGACCGTGCATCAAGCGAGCACTGTACTACTGAGCTACGTCCCGCCCCTCTTTTAGAGAAGGAGCCCACAACATTTTTCCATTAATAGCAAGGGATCTTGTATATGCATCATTCCATAGACAGGGTAGTACATACCACAGCCTTTGTTGTGATGCACTGGCTGAAACAAGAAATAGCCTGGGCAATGGGCCCACCGATGGAGATCAACAAAAAGCAAGAAAGAAATGTTTTATTTAACAACACTTATACTTATTTTCATGCTTATATCCAATTAAGGTTCAAGCATGCCATCCTGGTCACACCTCAGCTATCTGGGCTGTCTGTCCAAAAAAAAAGAGAGTAAAGTTTATTTTATTTAACGACGCCACTAGAGCACATTGATTTTTTATCTTATCATCGGCTATTGGACGTCAAACATATGGTCATTCTGACACTGGGTTTTTTAGAGGAAACCCGCTGTTGCCACATAGGCTACTCTTTTATGACAGGCAGCAAGGGATCTTTTATTTGCGCTTCCCACAGGCAGGACAGCACAAACCATGGCATCACCTACCCACTGAGCCTTGCAGAGCACTCACTCAGGGTTTGGAGTCTGTATCTGGATTAAAAATCCCATGCCTCGACTGGGATCCGAACACAGTACCTACCAGCCTGTAGACCGATGGCCTAACCACAACGCCACCGAGGCCGGTGGGCTGTCTGTCGAGGACAGTGGGTTAGTTGTTAGTTGGTTAGTGAGAGAGAAGAGGGTGTCATTAAAACTCGCTCTGGGTGGGAGCCGGTACCTACCAGCCTTATATGTATGATGGTTTAACCATGACACAACCGAGGCCAGTACTCAACACATTTTATTTATGGTATATATATATATATATATATTGCTAGGGACTGCACTGATAATGAGAGCCCAATGGGCTCACCGACAGGGATCGATTCTAGATTGACAGCACATCAGGTGAGCGACAGCCCAATGGGCTCACCGACAGGGATCGATTCTAGATTGACAGCACATCAGGTGAGCGACAGCCCAATGGGCTCACCGACAGGGATCGATTCTAGATTGACAGCACATCAGGTGAGCGACAGCCCAATGGGCTCACCGACAGGGATCGATTCTAGATTGACAGCACATCAGGTGAGCGACAGCCCAATGGGCTCACCGACAGGGATCGATTTTAGATTGACAGCACATCAGGTGAGCGACAGCCCAATGGACTCACCGACAGGGATCGATTTTAGATTGACAGCACATCAGGCGAACGACAGCCCAATGGGCTCACTGACAGGGATCGATTCTAGATTGACAGCACATCAGGCGAGCGACAGCCCAATGGGCTCACAAATGGGGATCAATTCTAGACTGGCAGCACATCAGGCGAGCGACAGCCCATTGGAGTCACCAACAGGATTCGATCTTAGATTGACAGCACATCAAGCGATTGACAGCCCAATGGGCTCACCAATGGGGATCTATCCTAGACTGATCATATATCAGGCGAGCAACATCCCAATGGGCTCACCGACGGGGATCGATCCTAGACTGACAGCACATCAGGTGAGCGACAGACCAATGGGCTCACCGACGGGGATCGATTCTAGACTGACAGCACATCAAGCGAGTGACAGCCCAATGAGCTCACCGATGGGGATCGATTCTAGACTGACAGCACATCAAGCGAGCAACATCCCAATGGGCTCACCGACAGGGATCGATTCTAGACTGACAGCACATCAGGCAAGCGACAGCCCAATGGGCTCACTGATGGGGATCAATCCTAGACTGACCGCACATCAGGCGAGCGACAGCCCAATGGGCTCACCGACGGAGATCTATCCTAGACTGACAGCACATCAGGCAAGCGACAGCCCAATGGGCTCACTGATGGGGATCGATCCTAGACTGACAGCACATAAGGCAAGCGACAGCCCAATGGGCTCACTGATGGGGATCGATCCTAGACTGACCGCACATCAAGCGAGCAACAGCCCAATGAGCTCAATTTCAGGTTAACTTGTACTTCGCAGACAAGTCAATTTCAGGTTAACTTGTACATTGCAGAGTGATCGATTCAACCATGCTTTTTTTTTTCATTGGATGGTATATGGCATTGGTGACCTGGACACCACCTAGGAGCAGCCTGTAGTATGTCTTTAAAATGTTATCGCACGTATCTGTGCTAACACTATATGTGTTATCAAAAATAACAAATGATGTTCTCACCAACGGGTGTGTAAGAAAAAGTACTCTCATATATGGGTGAACAAAATGAACCTATACCGACCTTCTTGAACTGTTTGTACATGACCTTTGACACCGGGTCGCTGGATTTTGCTTTGTTTTTCACCACCTGAGCCATCATATTCCCGACCGTGACCATGCCAAGAATTTGTCTGTGGGGAAAATAAATATCAGTACAAATTAGGCAGGAAATGTTTTATTTAACGACGCATTCAACACATTTTATTTACGGTTATATGGCGTCAGACATATATGTTAAGGACCACACAGATATTGAGAGGAAACCCGCTGTCGCCAACTTCATGGCTACTCTATTCGATTAGCAGCAAGGGATCTTTTATATGCACCATCCCACAGACAGGGAAGTACATACCACAGCCTTTGATATACCAGTCGTGGTGCACTGGCTGGAACGAGAAATAGCCCAATGGATCCACGGACGGGGATCGATCCTAGACTGACCGTGCATCAAGTGAATGCTTTACCACTGGGCTACGTCCCGCCCCTACAGATTAGATACACTGGTATAGCAAGCTGTTAAACTGAGGGGGTCGATAGCTGTACTGATGTAGCCCAGTGGTGTTAGGCTTGTTTTTAGTGGTGTAACAATACATCAAACTATCAATATACTGAGGGGATCGATAGCTGTACTGATGTAGCCCAGTGGTGTTAGGCTTGTTTTTAGTGGTGTAACAATACATCAAACTATCAATATACTGAGGGGATCGATAGCTGTACTGATGTAGCCCAGTGGTGTTAGGCTTGTTTTCAGTGGTGTAACAATACATCAAACTATCAATATACTGAGGGGATCGATAGCTGTACTGATGTAGCCCAGTGGTGTTAGGCTTGTTTTCAGTGGTGTAACAATACATCAAACTATCAATATACTGAGGGGATCGATAGCTGTACTGATGTAGCCCAGTGGTGTTAGGCTTGTTTTTAGTGGTGTAACAATACATCAAACTATCAATATACTGAGGGGATCGATAGCTGTACTGATGTAGCCCAGTGGTGTTAGGCTTGTTTTCAGTGGTGTAACAATACATCAAACTATCAATATACTGAGGGGATCGATAGCTGTACTGATGTAGCCCAGTGGTGTTAGGCTTGTTTTTAGTGGTGTAACAATACATCAAACTATCAATATACTGAGGGGATCGATAGCTGTACTGATGTAGCCCAGTGGTGTTAGGCTTGTTTTTAGTGGTTTAATAATACATCAAACTATCAATATACTGAGGGGATCGATAGCTGTACTGATGTAGCCCAGTGGTGTTAGGCTTGTTTTTAGTGGTTTAATAATACATCAAACTATCAATATACTGAGGGGATCGATAGCTGTACTGATGTAGCCCAGTGGTGTTAGGCTTGTTTTTAGTGGTTTAATAATACATCAAACTATCAATATACTGAGGGGATCGATAGCTGTACTGATGTAGCCCAGTGGTGTTAGGCTTGTTTTTAGTGGTGTAACAATACATCAAACTATCAATATACTGAGGGGGTCGATAGCTGTACTGATGTAGCCCAGTGGTGTTAGGCTTGTTTTTAGTGGTGTAACAATACATCAAACTATCAATATACTGAGGGGATCGATAGCTGTACTGATGTAGCCCAGTGGTGTTAGGCTTGTTTTTAGTGGTGTAACAATACATCAAACTATCAATATACTGAGGGGATCGATAGCTGTACTGATGTAGCCCAGTGGTGTTAGGCTTGTTTTCAGTGGTGTAACAATACATCAAACTATCAATATACTGAGGGGATCGATAGCTGTACTGATGTAGCCCAGTGGTGTTAGGCTTGTTTTCAGTGGTGTAACAATACATCAAACTATCAATATACTGAGGGGATCGATAGCTGTACTGATGTAGCCCAGTGGTGTTAGGCTTGTTTTCAGTGGTGTAACAATACATCAAACTATCAATATACTGAGGGGATCGATAGCTGTACTGATGTAGCCCAGTGGTGTTAGGCTTGTTTTTAGTGGTGTAACAATACATCAAACTATCAATATACTGAGGGGATCGATAGCTGTACTGATGTAGCCCAGTGGTGTTAGGCTTGTTTTCAGTGGTGTAACAATACATCAAACTATCAATATACTGAGGGGATCGATAGCTGTACTGATGTAGCCCAGTGGTGTTAGGCTTGTTTTTAGTGGTGTAACAATACATCAAACTATCAATATACTGAGGGGATCGATAGCTGTACTGATGTAGCCCAGTGGTGTTAGGCTTGTTTTTAGTGGTGTAACAATACATCAAACTATCAATATACTGAGGGGATCGATAGCTGTACTGATGTAGCCCAGTGGTGTTAGGCTTGTTTTTAGTGGTGTAACAATACATCAAACTATCAATATACTGAGGGGATCGATAGCTGTACTGATGTAGCCCAGTGGTGTTAGGCTTGTTTTTAGTGGTGTAACAATACATCAAACTATCAATATACTGAGGGGATCGATAGCTGTACTGATGTAGCCCAGTGGTGTTAGGCTTGTTTTTAGTGGTGTAACAATACATCAAACTATCAATATACTGAGGGGTCGATAGCTGTACTGATGTAGCCCAGTGGTGTTAGGCTTGTTTTCAGTGGTGTAACAATACATCAAACTATCAATATACTGAGGGGATCGATAGCTGTACTGATGTAGCCCAGTGGTGTTAGGCTTGTTTTCAGTGGTGTAACAATACATCAAACTATCAATATACTGAGGGGATCGATAGCTGTACTGATGTAGCCCAGTGGTGTTAGGCTTGTTTTCAGTGGTGTAACAATACATCAAACTATCAATATACTGAGGGGATCGATAGCTGTACTGATGTAGCCCAGTGGTGTTAGGCTTGTTTTCAGTGGTGTAACAATACATCAAACTATCAATATACTGAGGGGATCGATAGCTGTACTGATGTAGCCCAGTGGTGTTAGGGTCGTAACAATACATCAAACTATCAATTTGAGGGGATCGATAGTGTAACAATAGTGGTGTAACAATACATCAAACTATCAATATACTGAGGGGATCGATAGCTGTACTGATGTAGCCCAGTGGTGTTAGGCTTGTTTTCAGTGGTGTAACAATACATCAAACTATCAATATACTGAGGGGATCGATAGCTGTACTGATGTAGCCCAGTGGTGTTAGGCTTGTTTTTAGTGGTGTAACAATACATCAAACTATCAATATACTGAGGGGATCGATAGCTGTACTGATGTAGCCCAGTGGTGTTAGGCTTGTTTTCAGTGGTGTAACAATACATCAAACTATCAATATACTGAGGGGATCGATAGCTGTACTGATGTAGCCCAGTGGTGTTAGGCTTGTTTTTAGTGGTGTAACAATACATCAAACTATCAATATACTGAGGGGATCGATAGCTGTACTGATGTAGCCCAGTGGTGTTAGGCTTGTTTTTAGTGGTGTAACAATACATCAAACTATCAATATACTGAGGGGATCGATAGCTGTACTGATGTAGCCCAGTGGTGTTAGGCTTGTTTTTAGTGGTTTAATAATACATCAAACTATCAATATACTGAGGGGATCGATAGCTGTACTGATGTAGCCCAGTGGTGTTAGGCTTGTTTTTAGTGGTGTAACAATACATCAAACTATCAATATACTGAGGGGATCGATAGCTGTACTGATGTAGCCCAGTGGTGTTAGGCTTGTTTTTAGTGGTGTAACAATACATCAAACTATCAATATACTGAGGGGATCGATAGCTGTACTGATGTAGCCCAGTGGTGTTAGGCTTGTTTTTAGTGGTGTAACAATACATCAAACTATCAATATACTGAGGGGATCGATAGCTGTACTGATGTAGCCCAGTGGTGTTAGGCTTGTTTTTAGTGGTGTAACAATACATCAAACTATCAATATGTTGCGACAGTCAGTGCCTCAATGGCAATGCATTGATAGTTAAACCAGGGCAAGCTCTGGGTGAGCAGAAAAATTCACCAGATCATCTATTTAAACTTCAAAAACTGCAAAAACTCATTTATTTTCTAACAAAATAACAATTATTACATAAAATTTATTCGCCAAATTAAAATAAATTTCACTAATTGTTTTTAAAATTCGCAACTGGCGAATTTGGTGAGTGCCAGAGCTAGCCATGAGTTAATTAAATTAGTTTGCTCAACTATCGATAGTTTCAATAGTGTGCATAGTGCAACATGATCTGTGACCAATAACGCGCCATGAGTTAATAAAATTAGTTTGCTCAACTATCGATAGTTTCAATAGTGTGCATAGTGCAACATGATCTGCGACCAATAACGCGCCATGAGTTAATTAAATTAGTTTGCTCAACTATCGATAGTTTCAATAGTGTGCATAGTGCAACATGATCTGCGACCAATAACGCGCCATGAGTTAATTAAATTAGTTTGCTCAACTATCGATAGTTTCAATAGTGTGCATAGTGCAACATGATCTGTGACCAATAACGCGCCATGAGTTAATTAAATTAGTTTGCTCAACTATCGATAGTTTCAATAGTGTGCATAGTGCAACATGATCTGTGACCAATAACGCGCCATGAGTTAATAAAATTAGTTTGCTCAACTATCGATAGTTTCAATAGTGTGCATAGTGCAACATGATCTGTGACCAATAACGTGCCATGAGTTAATTAAATTAGTTTGCTCAACTATCGATAGTTTCAATAGTGTGCATAGTGCAACATGATCTGTGACCAATAACGCGCCATGAGTTAATTAAATTAGTTTGCTCAACTATCGATAGTTTCAATAGTGTGCATAGTGCAACATGATCTGTGACCAATAACGCGCCATGAGTTTATTAAATTAGTTTGCTCAACTATCGATAGTTTCAATAGTGTGCATAGTGCAACATGATCTGTGACCAATAACGTGCCATGAGTTAATTAAATTAGTTTGCTCAACTATCGATAGTTTCAATAGTGTGCATAGTGCAACATGATCTGTGACCAATAACGTGCCATGAGTTAATTAAATTAGTTTGCTCAACTATCGATAGTTTCAATAGTGTGCATATAGTGCAACATGATCTGCGACCAATAACGCGCCACGAGTTAACTATCTAGTGACATTATTACAAATAACCAAGTATAAACACAGACATTACATTTTTCCTAATTTCATTTCATTTCAACTTATTTTTGTGCTTCTATCCAATTAAGGTTCAAGCACGCTGTCCTGGGCACACACACACACACATCAGCTATCTGGGCTGTCTGTCCAGGACAGTGGGTTAGTTGTTAGTTGGTTAGTGGTTAGTAAGAGAGAAGAGGGTGTAGTGACCTCACACCTACCCACTGAGCCCTTGAGAACTCGCTCTGGGTTGGAGCCGGTACTGACCTGCGAACCCTGTACCTACCAGCCTATAGTCTGATGGCTTAGCAACTGCGCCACCAAGGTCGGTTTTTCCTAATGCAGCAAGGGATCTGTTATATGCACTCTCCCAGACAGGAAATTACATACTATGGGCTTTGTCCAGTTCCGATTGCTTAACTACAGGAATCTAAGTACAATCACCCGGTTTGGTAGACTACATGAATCTGCCAAGTACAGTCAGCCTGATTGGTTAAGTTACATGAATTTGCCAAGTACACTCACCCTGATTGGTTAAGTTACATGAATCTGCCAAGTACAGTCACCCTGATTGGTTAAGTTACGGTACATGAATCTGCCAAGTACACTCACTCTGATTGGCTAAGTTACATGAATCTGCCAAGTACACCTACCCTGATTGGTTAAGTTACATGAATCTGCCAAGTACAGTCACCTTGATTGGTTAAGTTACATGAATCTGCCAAGTACACTCACCCTGATTGGCTAAATTACATGAATCTGCCAAGTACACTCACTCTGATTGGTTAAGTTACATGAATCTGCCAAGTACACTCTCCCTGATTGGTTGACTACAGGAATCCACATGATATACTCTAATAGACTACTGGAATTTAAGTACTTTCACTTTGATTGGTCCACCACTGAAATTTTCCAAGTACACTCACTCTGACTGGTCAACAACACAAAAATCTTCAAGTACACTCACCCTGATTGGTCAACAACATAAAAATCTGCTAAGTACACTCACTCTGATTGGTCGATGACGGGAACCTGATCAAATCCATCTCTGTTGAGTAGTTTGAGTGTCTCCTGTATGGTGACGTCAGACATCACAGTCAGCGGTGCCTGGATGTTTAGCGTGCTCACTTTCCGATTCCACCACCTGAAAACACATCCATTTATTAATTAATATTTCTTAATTAATCACAGTAATCTACTCACCTTTGTCAATTCGTTAGTATTGTATTTGTATTTGTTTATTGACCTTAAGCTGTTCAGCTCATAAGTACATAATTATAACAATATAACATTACAGTACACAGGTGAACTGTCATAGTATACGTGCAGTATACGTTGTAGTATCACATAGAAATAAGTATATACATAAATAGATATATCAATAAGAATTCTAACATGAGAATGCATAGAATTGATATTAAATAAAATTATTTCTCAGTTTTGTTGCATGGAATAAATATTTACCTAGGTTGCAAAGCTGCTTAATATTATGGGAGTTAAATAGTTGAATGTATTTAAATACAGATGGATTTTTCCAAAAATATTTTTTGATATACAATGTTCTTAACCGATTATATAGTGGACAAATGAGTACAAAATGATATTCATCTTCAGTATCGTCGGTACAAATGAAACACACTCTTTTTGAATTATCTACATTTTGATATCTGCCAGTTTCGATGGCGAGATTGTGAGCTGATAGGCGGAATTTACTAATACATTTTCTAAAATGGGTAGGTACGGTATATATTTACATAAGTAATACTGTAAACAGAACATTTCAATAAAATATTTATAATAGTTACCTTTTGGAGACGCACATATCTGGCCTCTAATAACTTGCTTCGCTTGATCTAACAATCTTTGCTTAATAACTGGCAAGAAAGAGGTTTCTAGTTGTTGTTTAATCCATATGTCTCCAAATCCAAGCGTGATAAGCCCAGTTACATGTAAGTTCGTTATGAAGTTCGACACAGTCATATAAGTGATGATAGCAGTTCTTCAGAATGCAGTTGTCTGTGTTCAGGATTTTACACCAATATTTTATCATATTAAATAATCTAATATTTCGTAGTGGGACTCGACCGAGTCTGCATAAATCATAGAATTATTGGTTGACCGTTTGACTCCAAGTAGTCTTTTGCAGAAATCGAGGTGGACTCTTTCGACAAAGTTTCCTTTGTGAAAGCCCCACACCTCTAACGCATAACTAATAATATTGGTAATATAACTGTCAAACAATGATAAAAGTGTTGCATTATTCAGATATAAAGGTTTCGTTTTAGCCAATAATGCAAACAACGCCTTGTTGCCTTGATCCACTAAATGTTTTTCAGCAGTTGTGAATTTGTTGTTATAGTAAAAAATAAATCCTAGATAACAAAATTTATAAACAATTTCTATAATTTTACCCTCGTAAAACCACTAATCTGTTATTCTGAGTTTTCCCCCGTTTCTAAAAACCATTATTTTAGTTTTTTCAATATTAACTTCCATTCTCCATTGTTTTGAATAATCTAGTAAAACAGAACGCCCCTGCTCAATATATATATATATATATATATATATATATATATATATATATATATATATATATATATATATATATATATATATATATATATATATATATACAGAGTCAAACCTGTCTTAAGCGGTCACACAGGGGAGTAGATAAATGTGGCTGCTTAAGACAGGTGGCTGCTGATTACAGGTTGCGACATATAGTCTTTAAAACATTTGTTGTTGTTTGTTTTGACTCAGAAAAAACCGCAACTGGAATGTATTAAATTAACCGTTCTCAACAAGTTTGTTTTTTCTTTCCATTTAATTATTTAATTTCTACTTCATGCGGTGTATTGTCATAATAAGTGACTCTACCAATGTAAAGTGTAGCCTGCCTAGAGGCAATTAGATGCATTCCATAGTCATACTTTCTTAATTGATACACAGTAGAGATGTCGGGACTGAATGGGTACTAGTATTCCTGAAGAGGAGTGAAGATCGGTTATTTGCTGCACCTTATCACTGTTGTTACAATATCCCTTTTATATAATAGTAAACATTTACTGTGGCCGCTTAATACAGGTATTTTAGCAATTTTGGATCAGATTTGGGTGGCCGCTGGCCGCGTTAAGACAGGTGACCGTTTATTACAAGTGCATTTACATTATAAATTGTTTGGGAGGGAAAAAAGGTGGCTGCTTAAGGCAGGTGACCGCTAGGACAGGTTTGACTGTGTGTGTATGTATATATATATATATATATATATATATATATATATATATATATATATATATATATATATATAAAACGTTTTCACTAATTTTAAAGTGGATGTACCTCAACTATACTTTTTTTCAAATATACGACCAACACCTCTTGAAAAAAAAAACCTGGATCTGCACCTGGTCAGGGGATCGATTTTACCATCAAGCCCGTAGCCATGATTTTTAGAGGGGAAGGTCGTTTAGGAATTTAACGGGGTTATTATGATAACAAAGCAAGACATGATGTCTTGTAATATGCTCAACCCCCCCCCCCCCCACACCATTTTTAATTTTGGGGTGTTCGATTTAACACATTACTTTTGGCATTTATACTTTAACGTAGCCCAGTGGTAAAGCACTCGCTTGATGCACGGTCGGTCTGGGATCGATCCCCGTCAGTGAGCCCATTGGGCTATTTCTCGTTCCAGCCAGTGCACCACGACTGGTATATCAAAGGCCGTGGTATGTGCTACCCTGTCTGTGGGATGGTGCATATAAAAGATCACTTGCTGCTTATCGAAAAGAGTAGCCCATGAAGTGGCGACAGCGGGTTTCCTTTCTCAATACCTGTGTGGTCCTTAACCATATGTCTGACGCCATATAACCGTAAATAAAATGTGTTGAGTGCGTTTAATAAACCATTTCCTTCCTTCAGGCCGTCAAGTGAGGTGGTGGGTAAAAAAAATAGGAATTTTTGTTGCCTGAAACTAGGAAGAAAATAGGAATTTTGTATAAAAGTTAATGTCCCAAAATAGAGAATATTGCAGGGGTCAAGTGAGTGAGCCATCTCAGAAAACTAAACATGGAAACAGAAAACCATTAAAAAGGTAATAATACAGGAAAATAAGACAATGTGTATATCATAGGAATAAACTAGGCACTTATTTTGTTTTAAGATGGCCTCCCAACACACCTTATAGCCATCCCCATCCACCATGAATAGGGCCCAACAATTTTTCGTATCTCCTAAATACATGGGCCATAACTCTGAAAACTGGGTATATCACCACAAAACTTGATCTGTAAAGCTATATACAAATGATAAAGCTATACAAAATTTCATCTTGATATCTCCAGGCATTGCAAAAATCGGGAAAACAAATGTTTCTAAATCTCCTAAGTTCAAGGGCCATAACTCCATTAAAAATGGGTAAATCACCATGAAAGTCAAACCTGATAACCAAATACACAAAATTTCAACTCAATATCTAAAGGTCTTCTAAAAAAAAGTCTGGAAAACAAATATTCACATCTCCTATGTTCAAGGGCCATAACTCCATAAAAAAATGGATAAAACGTGATGTGTAACAGTACATGATGAAACTATACACACAATTTCAGCTCAGTATCTCAAAGCCTTCTGTAAAAAACATCCTGAAAACATACGTGGGACAGATGGATGGACAGACAGACAGATGGACGGACAGACAGACAGATGGAAGGACAGACAGACAGATGAAAGGACAGACAGACAGATGGAAGGACGGAGATGAAACCTATAGTCCCCTCTGGGGACTAAAATGAAGTTTCTTAGCAAATTACCATCAAATTATATACATTAAATCTTTTTAAAATTTTAATACAGGGGTGAATATGGAAGGAAATGTTTTATTTAGAAATGCACTCAACACATTTTATTCACGGTTATATGGCGTCAGACATATGGTCAAGGACTACACACAGATACTGAGAGAAGAAACCCGCTGTCGCCACTTCATGGGCTACTCTTTTTGATTAGCAGCAAGGGATCTTTTATATGCACCATCCCACAGACAGGACAGTACATACCACAGCCTTTGTTACACCACTAGTAGGAACGAGAAATAGCCCAATGGGCCCACCGACGGGAATCGATCCTAGATCGATTGCACATCAGGCGAGTGCTGTACCACTGAGCTATGTCCCACCAACTAATACAGGGGTGAAGTCAAAATGCTAAAACAGCCAAAGCTGTTCCATCAATTGTTTTTATACCTGTATCAAAATGTTAAAACAGCCAAGGCTACGGAAGTACATGTAACCTACAAAGCAGAACACAGACTAAAAGTAGAACTCTGCGTGCAATACCTTGGCTGTTCCATCAATTGTTTTTATACCTGTATCAAACAATAAGATTTAACCTCACAGTATGCAATTTGATGGTAATTTGTAAATATGTTTTTTTACTTACACTTTATTTTTTCTTTAAAAATGTCATCCGAGTTGACATGGATTTAAAATCTAATATGTTGCTATATGCATTTCATTTTTGAAACAAAAAGAAGAAATTTGTTTTGTTTAACAACACCACTAGAGCACATTGATTAATTAATCATCGGCTATTGGATGTCAAACATTTGGTAATATCAGAGGAAACCCTCTATTAGTTTCAGCAAGGGTATGGTAGTGCAACTCCCATGTAAAACGCACGGCTTCTAGATTATGGTAGTCCCACTCCCATGTAAAACGCACGGCTTCTAGATATTGGTAATGCCACTCCCATGTAAAATGCACGGCTTCTAGATTATGGTAGTCCCACTCCCATGTAAAACGCACAGCTTCTAGATTATGGTAATCCCACTCCCATGTAAAACGCACGGTTTCTAGATTATGGTAATCCCACTCCCATGTAAAACGCACGGCTTCTAGATTATGGTAGTCCCACTCCCATGTAAAACGCACGGCTTCTAGATTATGGTAATCCCACTCCCATGTAAAACGCACGGCTTCTAGATTATGGTAATCCCACTCCCATGTAAAACGCACGGCTTCTAGATTATGGTAGTGCAACTCCCATGTAAAACACACGGCTTCTAGATTATGGTAGTGCAACTCCCATGTAAAACACACGGCTTCTAGATTATGGTAGTGCAACTCCCATGTAAAACACACGGCTTCTAGATTATGGTAGTGCAACTCCCATGTAAAACGCACGGCTTCTAGATTATGGTAGTGCAACTCCCATGTAAAACGCACGGCTTCTAGATTATGGTAGTCCCACTCCCATGTAAAACGCACGGCTTCTAGATATTGGTAGTCCCACTCCCATGTAAAACGCACGGCTTCTAGATTATGGTAATCCCACTCCCATGTAAAACGCAGTGTTTCTAGATTATGGTAGTCCCACTCCCATGTAAAACACACGGATTCTAGATTATGGTAGTCCCACTCCCATGTAAAACGCACGGCTTCTAGATTATGGTAGTGCAACTCCCATGTAAAACGCACGGCTTCTAGATATTGGTAGTGCAACTCCCATGTAAAACGCACGGCTTCTAGATATTGGTAGTGCAACTCCCATGTAAAACGCACGGCTTCTAGATATTGGTAGTGCAACTCCCATGTAAAACGCACGGCTTCTAGATATTGGTAGTTCCACTCCCATGTAAAACGCACAGCTTCTAGATTATGGTAATCCCACTCCCATGTAAAACACACGGCTTCTAGATTATGGTAGTGCAACTCCCATGTAAAACACACGGCTTCTAGATTATGGTAGTGCAACTCCCATGTAAAACACACGGCTTCTAGATTATGGTAGTGCAACTCCCATGTAAAACACACGGCTTCTAGATTATGGTAGTGCAACTCCCATGTAAAACACACGGCTTCTAGATTATTGTAGTCCCACTCCCATGTAAAACGCACAGCTTCTAGATTATGGTAGTCCCACTCCCATGTAAAACGCACGGCTTCTAGATATTGGTAGTCCCACTCCCATGTAAAACGCACGGCTTCTAGATTATGGTAATCCCACTCCCATGTAAAACGCAGGGTTTCTAGATTATGGTAGTCCCACTCCCATGTAAAATGCACGGCTTCTAGATTATGGTAGTCCCACTCCCATGTAAAACGCACGGCTTCTAGATTATGGTAATCCCACTCCCATGTAAAACGCAGGGTTTCTAGATTATGGTAGTCCCACTCCCATGTAAAACGCACGGCTTCTAGATTATGGTAGTCCCACTCCCATGTAAAACGCACGGCTTCTAGATTATGGTAGTGCAACTCCCATGTAAAACGCACAGCTTCTAGATTATGGTAGTCCCACTCCCATGTAAAACGCACGGCTTCTAGATTATGGTAGTCCCACTCCCACGTAAAACGCACGGCTTCTAGATTATGGAAGTGCAACTCCCATGTAAAACGCACGGCATCTAGATTATGGTAGTTCCACTCCCATGTAAAACGCACGGCTTCTAGATTATGGTAGTGCAACTCCCATGTAAAACGCACGGCTTCTAGATTATGGTAGTCCCACTCCCATGTAAAACGCACAGCTTCTAGATATTGGTAGTCCCACTCCCATGTAAAACGCACGGCTTCTAGATTATGGTAATCCCACTCCCATCTAAAATGCACGGCTTCTAGATTATGGTAGTCCCACTCCCATGTAAAACGCACGGCTTCTAGATTATGGTAGTCCCACTCCCATGTAAAACGCACGGCTTCTAGATTATGGTAGTCCCACTCCCATGTAAAACGCACGGCTTCTAGATATTGGTAGTCCCACTCCCATGTAAAACGCACGGCTTCTAGATGATGGTAATCCCACTCCCATGTAAAACGCAGGGTTTCTAGATTATGGTACTCCCACTCCCATGTAAAACGCACGGTTTCTAGATTATGGTAGTCCCACTCCCATGTAAAACGCACGGCTTCTAGATTATGGTAGTCCAACTCCCATGTAAAACGCAGGGTTTCTAGATTATGGTAATCCCACTCCCATGTAAAACGCAGGGTTTCTAGATTATGGTAGTCCCACTCCCATGTAAAATGCACGGCTTCTAGATTATGGTAGTCCCACTCCCATGTAAAACGCACGGCTTCTAGATTATGGTAGTGCAACTCCCATGTAAAACGCACGGCTTCTAGATTATGGTAGTCCCACTCCCATGTAAAACGCACGGCTTCTAGATATTGGTAGTCCCACTCCCATGTAAAACGCACGGCTTCTAGATTATGGTAGTCCCACTCCCATGTAAAACGCACGGCTTCTAGATTATGGTAGTCCCACTCCCATGTAAAACGCACGGCTTCTAGATTATGGTAGTCCCACTCCCATGTAAAACGCACGGCTTCTAGATTATGGTAGTCC
Organism: Gigantopelta aegis; assembly: GCF_016097555.1. Taxonomy (NCBI): domain Eukaryota; kingdom Metazoa; phylum Mollusca; class Gastropoda; order Neomphalida; family Peltospiridae; genus Gigantopelta; species Gigantopelta aegis. The sequence continues at coordinate 6,224,264 of NC_054710.1, forward strand.
CACTCCCATGTAAAACGCACGGCTTCTAGATATTGGTAGTCCCACTCCCATGTAAAACGCACAGCTTCTAGATTATGGTAATCCCACTCCCATGTAAAACGCAGGGTTTCCAGATTATGGTACTCCCACTCCCATGTAAAACGCACGGTTTCTAGATTATGGTAGTCCCACTCCCATGTAAAATGCACGGCTTCTAGATTATGGTAGTCCAACTCCCATGTAAAACGCAGGGTTTCTAGATTATGGTAATACCACTCCCATGTAAAACGCAGGGTTTCTAGATTATGGTAGTCCCACTCCCATGTAAAATGCACGGCTTCTAGATTATGGTAGTCCCACTCCCATGTAAAACGCACGGTTTCTAGATTATGGTAGTCCAACTCCCATGTAAAATGCACGGCTTCTAGATTATGGTAGTCCCACTCCCATGTAAAACGCACTGTTTCTAGATTATGGTAGTCCAACTCCTATGTAAAACGCACGGCTTCTAGATCATGGTAGCCCAACTCCCATGGCTAGTGATATTCAATGTTGGGCTAGTAAATAACTACTATTGTCATGCCAGACAGGGCTTCTAGATTATGGTAGTCCCACTCCCATGTAAAACGCACGGTTTCTAGATTATGGTAGTCCAACTCCCATGTAAAACGCACAGCTTCTAGATTATGGTAGCCCAACTCCCATGGCTAGTGATATTCAATGTTGGGCTAGTAAATAACTACTATTGCCATCCAGAAAGGGCTTCTAGATTGTGGTACCCCATTCCCATGGCTAGTGATATTCAATGTTGGGCTAGTAAATATAACTACAGGGCTTGAACCTAACGGCGGCACCGACGACAATTGCTTTCGTTGAGATATAAATTGCCGTAGATAGAGAGCATCACTGACGGCATTTTTGTGCCATCGATAAACCTCCTCAACAATGGCGAAATGTATACACCTGGTGTACATTATCTGCCAATATTTAACATTTGCGCATTTAACAGATGTCTACATACAACAAGATAGCCTTTCAGTCAGGTTTATTTGCTGCAAATGTCACTTTTAAAAAAATTGCCATAGGCAGGATCAAAATTGCTGTCGGAGGACAGTTTCACCCGGGGCAATTCTTTTAAAAATTGCCGAGAGAGACAAACTCTTAAGTTCGAGCCCTGAACTACTATTGCCATGCCCGACGGCTAGTGAATTGGTTTTGGTCAAATGTTGCAGCTAAATCTATTTAGTAAATATGAATATCCTGCCCCTACCCCAACCCCCCAATGTTAGTGTTTTTAAGCTCTATCTCCCTCTTTAGGTGACATATCTGATTATTACTATTATTTAGTAAAATTGTATTAACTAAAATGTAAAGTAGGGCTTGTGATTTTTTTTATCGTGACTAGTAAAATGTTTAAATCACTGATCCCATGGCTAGTGGATTTTATAAAAATTCTAGAAGCCCTGAAAACAGCATGTAAACCTAAACATAAAATTACACTTCTAGAACATTCCTGGTGTGATTAGTGGGTATATAATGAATGCAATAAAAACAAAAGGTTATGATTTTACCACAGATAAATGATTCTAATTGTTGTAAAACACATGTGAAATGATAACAAATCATCAATGCACGTCATGTATCTTATGATTGAAACTAGCAGAATGATAACACAACGCTGTCAAGACTTCAGACCTATAAAGGGTTAACTAAACCCACATGTAGCTTATCATTGAAACTAGCAGAATGATAACAATGCTGTCCCGACTTCAGACCTATAAAGGGTTAACTAAACTAACATATAGTTTCTGACTGAATCCGGTTGTCCCGACTTCAGACCTATAAAGGGTTAACTAAACCCACATGTAACTTATGACTGAAACTAGCAGAATGATAACAATGCTGTCCCAACTTCAGACCTGTAAAGGGTTAACTAAACCCACATGTAGCTTATCATTGAAACTAGCAGAATGATAACAATGCTGTCCCGACTTCAGACCTATAAAGGGTTACTGTTAAAGTAACAGACCCTAGTTTTTAAACACTACAACATATTTGCTTGATGATACCGCAGACCGTAACATTTAAAGCGACAGTCCAGTGTTTTCCGCCACTGTTAAAGTAACAGACCCTAGTTTTTAAACACTACAACATATTTGCTTGATGATACCGCAGACCGTAACATTTAAAGCGACAGTCCAGTGTTTTCCGCCACTATTAAAGTAACAGACCCTAGTTTTTAAACACTACAACATATTTGCTTGATGATACCGCAGACCGTAACATTTAAAGCGACAGTCCAGTGTTTTCCGCCACTATTAAAGTAACAGACCCTAGTTTTTAAACACTACAACATATTTGCTTGATGATACCGCAGACCGTAACATTTAAAGCGACAGTCCAGTGTTTTCCGCCACTATTAAAGTAACAGACCCTAGTTTTTAAACACTACAACATATTTGCTTGATGATACCGCAGACCGTAACATTTAAAGCGACAGTCCAGTGTTTTCCGCCACTATTAAAGTAACAGACCCTAGTTTTTAAACACTACAACATATTTGCTTGATGATACCGCAGACCGTAACATTTAAAGCGACAGTCCAGTGTTTTCCGCCACTATTAAAGTAACAGACCCTAGTTTTTAAACACTACAACATATTTGCTTGATGATACCGCAGACCGTAACATTTAAAGCGACAGTCCAGTGTTTTCCGCCACTATTAAAGTAACAGACCCTAGTTTTTAAACACTACAACATATTTGCTTGATGATACCGCAGACCGTAACATTTAAAGCGACAGTCCAGTGTTTTCCGCCACTATTAAAGTAACAGACCCTAGTTTTTAAACACTACAACATATTTGCTTGATGATACCGCAGACCGTAACATTTAAAGCGACAGTCCAGTGTTTTCCGCCACTATTAAAGTAACAGACCCTAGTTTTTAAACACTACAACATATTTGCTTGATGATACCGCAGACCGTAACATTTAAAGCGACAGTCCAGTGTTTTCCGCCACTATTAAAGTAACAGACCCTAGTTTTTAAACACTACAACATATTTGCTTGATGATACCGCAGACCGTAACATTTAAAGCGACAGTCCAGTGTTTTCCGCCACTATTAAAGTAACAGACCCTAGTTTTTAAACACTACAACATATTTGCTTGATGATACCGCAGACCGTAACATTTAAAGCGACAGTCCAGTGTTTTCCGCCACTATTAAAGTAACAGACCCTAGTTTTTAAACACTACAACATATTTGCTTGATGATACCGCAGACCGTAACATTTAAAGCGACAGTCCAGTGTTTTCCGCCACTATTAAAGTAACAGACCCTAGTTTTTAAACACTACAACATATTTGCTTGATGATACCGCAGACCGTAACATTTAAAGCGACAGTCCAGTGTTACCGCAGACCGTAACATTGAAAGCGACAGTCCAGTGTTTTCCGCCACTATTAAAGTAACAGACCCTAGTTTTTAAACACTACAACATATTTGCTTGATGATACCGCAGACCGTAACATTTAAAGCGACAGTCCAGTGTTTTCCGCCACTGTTAAAGTAACAGACCCTAGTTTTTAAACACTACAACATATTTGCTTGATGATACCGCAGACCGTAACATTTAAAGCGACAGTCCAGTGTTTTCCGCCACTGTTAAAGTAACAGACCCTAGTTTTTAAACACTACAACATATTTGCTTGATGATACCGCAGACCGTAACATTTAAAGCGACAGTCCAGTGTTTTCCGCCACTATTAAAGTAACAGACCCTAGTTTTTAAACACTACAACATATTTGCTTGATGATACCGCAGACCGTAACATTTAAAGCGACAGTCCAGTGTTTTCCGCCACTATTAAAGTAACAGACCCTAGTTTTTAAACACTACAACATATTTGCTTGATGATACCGCAGACCGTAACATTTAAAGCGACAGTCGTGTTTTTCCGCCACTATTAAAGTAACAGACCCTAGTTTTTAAACACTACAACATATTTGCTTGATGATACCGCAGACCGTAACATTTAAAGCGACAGTCCAGTGTTTTCCGCCACTATTAAAGTAACAGACCCTAGTTTTTAAACACTACAACATATTTGCTTGATGATACCGCAGACCGTAACATTTAAAGCGACAGTCCAGTGTTTTCCGCCACTATTAAAGTAACAGACCCTAGTTTTTAAACACTACAACATATTTGCTTGATGATACCGCAGACCGTAACATTTAAAGCGACAGTCCAGTGTTTTCCGCCACTATTAAAGTAACAGACCCTAGTTTTTAAACACTACAACATATTTGCTTGATGATACCGCAGACCGTAACATTTAAAGCGACAGTCCAGTGTTTTCCGCCACTATTAAAGTAACAGACCCTAGTTTTTAAACACTACAACATATTTGCTTGATGATACCGCAGACCGTAACATTTAAAGCGACAGTCCAGACAGTCCAGACCCTGTTTTCCGCCACTATTAAAGTAACAGACCCTAGTTTTTAAACACTACAACATATTTGCTTGATGATACCGCAGACCGTAACATTTAAAGCGACAGTCCAGTGTTTTCCGCCACTATTAAAGTAACAGACCCTAGTTTTTAAACACTACAACATATTTGCTTGATGATACCGCAGACCGTAACATTTAAAGCGACAGTCCAGTGTTTTCCGCCACTATTAAAGTAACAGACCCTAGTTTTTAAACACTACAACATATTTGCTTGATGATACCGCAGACCGTAACATTTAAAGCGACAGTCCAGTGTTTTCCGCCACTGTTAAAGTAACAGACCCTAGTTTTTAAACACTACAACATATTTGCTTGATGATACCGCAGACCGTAACATTTAAAGCGACAGTCCAGTGTTTTCCGCCACTGTTAAAGTAACAGACCCTAGTTTTTAAACACTACAACATATTTGCTTGATGATACCGCAGACCGTAACATTTAAAGCGACAGTCCAGTGTTTTCCGCCACTATTAAAGTAACAGACCCTAGTTTTTATACCGCAGACTACAACATATTTGCTTGATGATACCGCAGACCGTAACATTTAAAGCGACAGTCCAGTGTTTTCCGCCACTATTAAAGTAACAGACCCTAGTTTTTAAACACTACAACATATTTGCTTGATGATACCGCAGACCGTAACATTTAAAGCGACAGTCCAGTGTTTTCCGCCACTATTAAAGTAACAGACCCTAGTTTTTAAACACTACAACATATTTGCTTGATGATACCGCAGACCGTAACATTTAAAGCGACAGTCCAGTGTTTTCCGCCACTATTAAAGTAACAGACCCTAGTTTTTAAACACTACAACATATTTGCTTGATGATACCGCAGACCGTAACATTTAAAGCGACAGTCCAGTGTTTTCCGCCACTATTAAAGTAACAGACCCTAGTTTTTAAACACTACAACATATTTGCTTGATGATACCGCAGACCGTAACATTTAAAGCGACAGTCCAGTGTTTTCCGCCACTATTAAAGTAACAGACCCTAGTTTTTAAACACTACAACATATTTGCTTGATGATACCGCAGACCGTAACATTTAAAGCGACAGTCCAGTGTTTTCCGCCACTATTAAAGTAACAGACCCTAGTTTTTAAACACTACAACATATTTGCTTGATGATACCGCAGACCGCAACATTTAAAGCGACAGTCCAGTGTTTTCCGCCACTATTAAAGTAACAGACCCTAGTTTTTAAACACTACAACATATTTGCTTGATGATACCGCAGACCGTAACATTTAAAGCGACAGTCCAGTGTTTTCCGCCACTATTAAAGTAACAGACCCTAGTTTTTAAACACTACAACATATTTGCTTGATGATACCGCAGACCGTAACATTTAAAGCGACAGTCCAGTGTTTTCCGCCACTATTAAAGTAACAGACCCTAGTTTTTAAACACTACAACATATTTGCTTGATGATACCGCAGACCGTAACATTTAAAGCGACAGTCCAGTGTTTTCCGCCACTATTAAAGTAACAGACCCTAGTTTTTAAACACTACAACATATTTGCTATTTGCTTGATGATACCGCAGACCGTAACATTTAAAGCGACAGTCCAGTGTTTTCCGCCACTATTAAAGTAACAGACCCTAGTTTTTAAACACTACAACATATTTTAAACTAGTTTTTAAATACCGCAGACCGTAACATTTAAAGCGACAGTCCAGTGTTTTCCGCCACTATTAAAGTAACAGACCCTAGTTTTTAAACACTACAACATATTTGCTTGATGATACCGCAGACCGTAACATTTAAAGCGACAGTCCAGTGTTTTCCACCACTATTAAAGTAACAGATCCTAGTTTTTAAACACTACAACATATTTGCTTGATGATACCGCAGACCTGTTTAAAGCGACAGTCAGTGTTTTCCGCCATATTAAAGTGACAGAACCAAGTTTTTAAACACTACAATACATTTGCTTGATGATTGTCAGACATTTCCATTTTAATAAACTGTTTAAGGTTAGCGTCATGACCTGCAAACAGTGGTAATTATGAATTGGGGAATGACCCACTGTTTTCAATTACAGTATGTCGAAAGGCGTGACAACGGACAAACCAGTGGTAACATATGAATTAAAAATGCACTGTTTTCACTGTACAGCACTCAACTGGCGTGATTTCGGACAAAACAGTGGTAATTATGAATTGGGGACCACACAGTTTTCAGTACCCTATGTCGACTGGCGCCACGTCGGACAACTCAGTGGTAATTATGAATTGGATGGTACATACACTGTTTTCACTGTACCAGTCGTGTCGACATACTGTGACAAGAAATAGCCCAGAAGGCCCACCGATTTTATCGATCCCATACCGAATGCGCATCAAAGCGCTGTACAACTGCACTTTACCACCCATACTGAACATGGACCAAACAAAGTTTGTTTTGCTTAACGACACCACTAGAGCACATATTTATTATTCATCGGCTATTGGATGTCAAACATTTTGGTAATTCTGACTCGTAGTCTTTGAGGAAACACTACATTTTTTATTAGCAGGAAGCTGGGATCTATTATATGCACTTTCCCACAGACAGGATAGCACACACCGCAGCCTTTGATATACCAGTGGTGGAAAACCCACTCACTGAAGATCCACCGATGAAAGAGTTAGAATGGGCACAGTGATGGGAATCGAACACAAACCGAGCCATTTATTTATTTTTCATTGCGTTTTAAGATGTTACCACTCCACAGTTATTTTAACAATGTTAGACCCGCCCCACAAATTAACTATTTGACAGGTGTTTATGCACATTCAAGGTTAGGAGTCCACATCATGTTATACAAATCGCTACATGAATAAATAGCCCATTTAACACTGACTACATTGTGTTTTGGAGTGTGAACTCAAGCATTTTAACCACTGTTAACAGCTACAAAATTAGTATACACGGACTGTATGCTACATTTTGGTGGAGTGTGATCATTTTATATCAGCTACATGTATACACGCACTGTATGCTACATTGTGGTGGAGTGTGATCATTTTATATCAGCTACATGTATACACGCACTGTATGCTACAAGTTGGTGGAGTGTGATCACACAATATCAGCTACATGTATACACGCACTGTATGCTACAGTGGTGGAGTGTGATCATTTCATATCAGCTACATGTATACACTAACTGTATGCTACATTTTGGTGGAGTGTGATCACAGCATATCAGCTAGCTGATACACCGACTGTATGCTACATTTTGGTGGAGTGTGATCATTTCATATCAGCTACATGTATACACGAAATACTGTATGCTACATTTTGGTGGAGTGTGATCATTTTATATGGAGTCTGACATATGGTATACACCATACAGTATGCTACATTTTGGTGGAGTGTGATCATTTTATATGAGCTACATGTATACACGGACTGTATGCTACATTTTGGTGGAGTGTGATCATTTTATACCAGCCTGGTGCACAGGCTGGAATGAGATCAATATAGCCCATGGGCCCACTGTATGCTACATTTTGGTGGAGTGTGATCATTTTATATGAGCTACATGTATACACGGACTGTATGTTTACATTTTGGTGGAGTGTGATCATTTTATATTAGCTACATGTATACACGGACTGTGTGCTACATTTTGGTGGAGTGTGATCTTTATGCTAGCTACATGTATACACGGACTGTGTGCTACATTTTGGTGGAGTGTGATCATTTTATATCAGCTACATGTATACACGGACTGTATGCTACATTGTGGTGGAGTGTGATCATTTTATATCAGCTACATGTATACACGAACTGTATGCTACATTGTGGTGGAGTGTGATCATTTTATATCAGCTACATGTATACACGGACTGTATGCTACATTTTGGTGGAGTGTGATCATTTTATATGAGCTACATGTATACACGGACTGTATGCTACATTTTGGTGGAGTGTGATCATTTTATATGAGCTACATGTATACACGGACTGTGTGCTACATTTTGGTGGAGTGTGATCATTTTATATGAGCTACATGTATACACGGACTGTGTGCTACATTTTGGTGGAGTGTGATCATTTTATATCAGCTACATGTATACACGGACTGTGTGCTACATTTTGGTGGAGTGTGATCATTTTATATCAGCTACATGTATACACGGACTGTGTGCTACATTTTGGTGGAGTGTGATCATTTTATATCAGCTACATGTATACACGGACTGTGTGCTACATTTTGGTGGAGTGTGATCATTTTATATTAGCTACACACGGACTGTATGCTACATTTTGGTGGAGTGTGATCATTTTATATTAGCTACACACGGACTGTATGCTACATTTTGGTGGAGTGTGATCATTTCATATCAGCTACATGTATACACGGACTGTATGCTACATTTTGGTGGAGTGTGATCATTTCATATCAGCTACATGTATACACGGACTGTATGCTACATTTTGGTGGAGTGTGATCATTTTATATCAGCTACATGTATACACGGACTGTATGCTACATTTTGGTGGAGTGTGATCATTTTATATCAGCTACATGTATACACGGACTGTATGCTACATTTTGGTGGAGTGTGATCATTTTATATCAGCTACATGTATACACGGACTGTATGCTACATTTTGGTGGAGTGTGATCATTTTATATTAGCTATACACGGACTGTATGCTACATTTTGGTGGAGTGTGATCATTTTATATTAGCTACATGTATACACGGACTGTATGCTACATTTTGGTGGAGTGTGATCATTTTATATTAGCTATACACGGACTGTATGCTACATTTTGGTGGAATGTGATCATTTTATATTAGCTATACACGGACTGTATGCTACATTTTGGTGGAGTGTGATCATTTTATATTAGCTATACACGGACTGTATGCTACATTTTGGTGGAATGTGATCATTTTATATTAGCTATACTCTGACTGTATGCTACATTTTGGTGGAGTGTGATCATTTTATATTAGCTATACTCTGACTGTATGCTACATTTTGGTGGAGTGTGATCATTTTATATTAGCTATACACGGACTGTATGCTACATTTTGGTGGAGTGTGCTCATTTTATATTAGCTATACACGGACTGTATGCTACATTTTGGTGGAGTGTGATCATTTTATATTAGTTATACTACATTTTGGTGGAGTGTGATCATCTCAATCCAACGAGAAATGATATATTTGGCAACAGAACTGTTTTAGAATCTTTTAAATTCCATCCAGAATTAATTGTAAAGTTTTTAAAACACTTTGTCTCATATACAAAGATATACTTACCTTGATTTTATGTATTGTATTATACTTTCCCACACACAGCTCCTTACAGTGGTTTTACATAAATATATATATAAATAATATATTCATATACTTACCATTTGTGACACACAGTAACCGAGGTGTATTTTTGTGCTGGGGCGTCGTTAAACATTCATTTATATTAGCTATTGATTAAAATCAGAAATGATTCCTTGTCAACCAACTTGTACAATCTCTTAACATACTGAAAACAGTAATGTTGTTTAATTCACATTCAGCGTATTTTACATTGGGAATCTGCGAGCACTCAACCGACTGAGCTAAATCCTGTTCTCTTTGACATATAGTCTTAGAGAAGAAACCCGCTACATACTGAAAACAGTAATATGTTTGTTTAAACTCTAGACTACTAGATTAATTTTTAGCAAAAACCACGTTGAGTGGGTATAAGTTTATAATTTTTACTGACATATATTCACTTAAATGTTTTATAAATACATGAAATAAAGTTCCTATATGAATCAGTAAGTATTATTTTCGTGGCTTTTTACATTTTTTTTATTTTTAGATCAGTTAATGGTGATTAAAATTAGGCAAAAAAAGGAAAAAGTCGCATTAACTTACGGGCATATGTGACCAGCTGTCCAGTATTTATGTCCATTATTCCCGATAACAGTGGTTTTCTGACCAGAATTTTAAAAAAACCCCACGCACTACGATTCATGTTGCAATATTTGGTGATTTTCGTTGTTGGTAAAACAATCAAATTTATTATCAAATTAGCCTAGCTGTCACAATCAGCTATCGATCCCTGAAAATGACCGCGACATACCGCCATTGTTGTCAAGCGAAAATACTTGCCAAAAACCACTTTTTTAACTCAAAATTTCAAGGTATTTTCCATTGAAAAAAATTAAAATAAAAGCCACCATTTTGAAAAGAAATCTTTTTTCTTTTATTATATTTCCATTTCCGGCGAGTGCCATGTGCAAAACGGCGGGAAATGTGAATTGGGGAATGCACTGTATGCGATCACTCAACTGACTGAGCTAAATCCTGTCCCCTTTGACATATAGTCTTAGAGAAGAAACCTGCTACATTTTTCCATTAGTAGCAAGGGATCATTTATCTGCACCATCCGACAGACAGGATAGCTCATACCACAACCTTTGATATGCCAGTCATGGTGTGGTGGGACTACAAAGTAAAATACCTTTCGCTCACAGACTGTTGGAATGAAGTCATAACCGACCCCCTCAACATCGTAATATGTTACGTCAGTTTTGTTTATCTCCTCCGGTTGGGCAATCACGGAACCCTCGGGGTCCACTCCGATTATCTGAAAGAAATTAATGCATAAATCAATAAACAAATGAAATAAACCAGTGGCGGATCCAGAAAATCCATCTAGGGGGGCCCCAATGACATGAGGCAGAATGCCAATGGAACTCTGGGGAAGGTTTGGAGGGGATTGTAAAAAAAGAAGAAAATTAATATATAATGAAATTGTAACTGTTGCAAAATTTGGGGGGGGGGGGGGGGGGCTGGGCCCCTGGAGCTCCCCGCTAGATCTGCCTGTGTAAACTAATAATACCTGAATAAGAATCAGCAACAATATTGCATCCCGTGCACGCCCCCCACCCCTACAACCAAAGCAGGGCTCGTGCTGTCGGTAGCCAAATTAGCCATTGGCTAATGTTCACAAAAAATGGCTAATAAAATTTACTAAGGAGCTATGTTTTTAAAAGAATCTCACCAGACATTTGTATAATCTATCCGACACCTCAAACATAATATTAATACCAAAACTTCAATTAGCGTAATAGCGATCTCATGACCGGTAATGAGAAATGGTGTCATCCAGTATAGGCCTACTGAGTAATGATGTTTGCTTATTTTAATAATCACGGTTATTAATTGTAACAGATGCATTCAACATGATGTATGAAAGCAAAGTCTGAAAGATCCATAGCTTGTTATTTTATCTTTGTAAAGTCTTTGAACTAAAGTAATAAAATCTCACCATACATTTGAATCAGTATCAATGCAACATGCTAGTTCAGGGCCGAATCTCACCAGACTATTTGAAGAGTATGAATGCAACAGACCGAGCGAAAACAAAAAGTCCACTACACTGTTTGATGCACTTCGTGTTAAACCAAATGGCCACATCGGGAATCTCATCAGACATTTGAAGAGTACGTTAGGCAACGTTCAGCACTGTTTTTAGGGCTGCTCTCAGTGTGACATGTATGTTGCGCTTTACAGTCAGCTGAGACCCATGCGTCAAGAGACACTGTTGCGGACATTGAACAGTATATATTACAGACAGGAGCTAAATCTTTATGTAAATTTGTACAAAACAATAGTTATCCGCATCAGGATTAATACTTAAAAGCTCTATTGGTCTGTCGCTTTAATGACTGAAGCTAGAAGCCATCTTGCATGGACATAGTCTGATTTCTTGTATTAATGCAACAGGAGCTAAGTTTTTACAGGAATCTCACCAGACATTTGAAGAGTATATAATTTTGTAGGAGCGGATTTTTAAAAGAATCTCACCAGACATTTCAAGAGTATTGTTGCAACAGGAGCTATGTTTTTAAAGGAATCTCACCATAATTTGAAGAGCATATAATTTTAAGGAGCTATGTTTATAAGAATCTCACCAGACATTTGAAGAGTATATAATGCAACAGGAGCTATGTTTTTACAAGAATCTCACCAGACATTTGAAGAGTATATAATGCAACAGCTATGAGCTATGTTTTTAAGAGTATATAATGCAACAATCTCACCAGACATTTGAAGAGTATATAATGCAACAGGAGCTATGTTTTTAAAAGAATCTTATATAATAGCTATGTTTTTACAAGAATCTCACCAGACATTTGAAGAGTATATAATGCAACAGGAGCTATGTTTTTGAATCTCACCAGACATTTGAAGAGTATATAATGCAACAGGAGCTATGTTTTTACAAGAATCTCACCAGACATTTGAAGAGTATATAATGCAACAGGAGCTATGTTTTTACAAGAATCTCACCAGACATTTGAAGAGTATATAATGCAACAGGAGCTATGTTTTTATAAGAATCTCACCAGACATTTGAAGAGTATATAATGCAACAGGAGCTATGTTTTTAAAAGAATCTCACCAGACATTTGAAGAGTATATAATGCAACAGGAGCTATGTTTTTACAAGAATCTCACCAGACATTTGAAGAGTATATAATGCAACAGGAGCTATGTTTTTACAGGAATCTCACCAGACATTTGAAGAGTATATAATGCAACAGGAGCTATGTTTTTAAAAGAATCTCACCAGACATTTGAAGAGTATATAATGCAACAGGAGCTATGTTTTTACAGGAATCTCACCAGACATTTGAAGAGTATATAATGC
>NC_054710.1:6237628-6253677 GCF_016097555.1 Gigantopelta aegis
ACATCATTAATGTTTAATTTCCTTCTCTACTGTACCTGATCTAAAATCTTCACTTCTATTGGTTTAAGTTTCACATTATAAAATATTAATTTCTTTCTCTACTGTACCTGATCTAAAATCTTCACTTCTATTGGTTTAAGTTTTATATGATAAAATATTAATTTCCTTCTCTACTGTACCTGATCTAAAATCTTCACTTCTATTGGTTTAAGTTTCACATTATAAAATATTAATTTCCTTCTCTACTGTACCTGATCTAAAATCTTCACTTCTACTGGTTTAAGTTTCACATTATAAAATATTAATTTCCTTCTCTACTAGCTGTACCTGACTTAAAATCTTCGCGTTTGGAATCTCCTCCATCAGTCTCTTAGTAACCCAGATGTGAGACTCGGGGGAATCAAACGCCACAGATGTCGGAGTTCTCACGATTTCCGCGCCAAGACCTCGCAGAACATCCACCTGTAACACACAGTGTGATGTCATAACTGAGTGTGATGTCATAACAGTGTGATTTCTTAACTGAGTGATGTCATAACAGAGTGATGCCATAACAGTAATGTCATAACATAGTGTGATGTCATAACTGAGTGTGATGTCATAAACAGTGTGATGTCATAAACAGTGTGATGTCATAACAGAGGGTGATGTCATAACTGAGGGTGATGTCATAATAGTGGGTGATGTCATAACAGTGTGATATCATAACACAGTGTGATGTCATAACTGAGTTTGATGTCACAACTGAGTTTGATGTCACAACTGAGTTTGATGTCATAACTGAGTGATGCCATAACAGTGTGATGTCATAACTGAGTGTGATGTCATAACTGAGTATGATGCCATAACTGAGTGTGATGCCATAACTGAGTGTGATGTCATAAAAGAGGTTGCGATGGAAGGTATTTACAGCAATAGTAAAATAATGTTTGTTATGACACCACTAGAGCACACTGATTAATTAATCATCAGCTATTGCATGTCAAACATTTCGTAATTCTTATACAGTCATCAGAGGAAACACGCTACAACTTTCCTAATGCAGCTAGGGATCTTTTATAGGCACCATCCCACAGACAGGATAGCACATACCACAGCCTTTGATATACCAGTCGTGGTGAACTAGCTGGAACGATTACAGGGATAGTAAAGGAAGGAAATGGGTTTAGTTAATGATGCACTCAACACATTTTATTTACAGTTATATGGCATCAGACATATATGGTTAAGGACCCCACATATTGAGGGAGGAAACCTGCTGTCGCCACTTCATGAGCTACTCTTTTCGATTAGCAGCAAGGAATCTTTTATATGCACCACCCCAAAGACAGGATAACACATACAACGGCCTTTGATGTACCAGTCGTGGTGCACTGGCTGGAGCGAGAAATAGCCCAATGAGCCCACTGACAGGGATCGATCCTAAAACGGCCGCGCATCAAGCAAGCGCTTTACCACTGGGCTACGTCTCGCCCCTACAGTGATAGTAATGCTAAGATCACTTGGTGGAACGGGGCCCAGGTAAAGTTAAGTAGAGTCCTACCTTTTCCATGCTCATTTTCTCGGGCATGACAATAATACACCGGTAACCTTTAACAGCTGCAGCTAGTGCCAGTCCAATTCCTGAAAACAATCAAACAAGATCTACATGTAGCTGAATTCAGTTCAGTTCAAATTTATTTTCATGCTTATATCCAATTAAGGTTCAAGCACGCTGTTCTGGGCACACACCTCAGCTATCTGAGCTGTCTGTCCAGGACAGTGGGTTAGTTGTTAGTGGTTAGTGAGCGAAAAGAGGGTGTAGTGGTCTTACACCTACCCATTGAGTCATTAAAACTCACTCTGGGTGGGAGCCGGTACTGAGCTGCGAACCCAGTACCTACCAGCCTTATGTCCGATGGCTTAACTAGATCCAGTGATTTTCTGCAATCGCGGATTGAAATGGAATTACGATTTTCCGCGAAGTTAAAAAAATTAATACCATTTTACTATTGCTACACGCTGTAAAACTGACTGAGTGTGCAGTACTATTGGCAAACGCATAGTGTCGTATTTACCTGGGCTACATTCGAGTGGAAAAATGTCCGCTAGACTGGATTATACGCTTCACGGTAAACCAAATGGCTACGCTGGGAACCAAATTCTTCACGAACGTTAGCGAAACGTTTGTTGGCTGAACTTGGGACTGGTTTACTGCATAGTCTGATGCGCCTGTGCAGACAGGACGTATACAATTGCTACTTGCCACCCAAACCCCCAATATTTGCTGCTGGTAATAACTTGGTACTTGGTGATGCCACGACCAGAAGTGGTCAGGCCCTTTATAAGGGCCCTATGGGCAACCTAGGGAGACACCACAGCATCGTAGAGGTTTAAAATTAACGAGCTACTCTCAATTCACTAATATCAAAACCTATATTAGCTCGGCCATTTACCTTTCGACCGACCGTTCAATATTGCGCCAAATTCCCTCAATCAAAATTGCGCACCCATTTCTCTTTGGCATTTAACTGCTCCATTCAAATTCCATAGCACCACCACCACCCCCACCCGCCTGCTACCGATTTGTTCGGGCTGCTGGTGCTCCCTTGCACCTACCAGTGCATGCGGTCCCTCCTCTCCCCTCCCCTCCCCCCACCTTTCCTGTCATGGACGGAGGAGCCGGCCAAGGCCGGCTCTTGTGCCCACGACAAGCGTGCGCTACAACAGCTTGTTCTGAATGTGCACGTAAAACCCTATGACCTGACCTGCAGACGGGACAGGTTGGGGTTTTTTTTTCAGGAGTAAGTTCAGCCAGCAGTTTGTCGCCAACGCTCGTTTTGGAAGACTGATTTTTACGCTACACATTAAACCGAATGACCACTTCGGGAACCAAATAGCAACGTATGTCGACGTCAGTCAATTTTCGAACCCTTGTTTTGGTTTCGTACAAAGTAAACAAAACAGACCCAACGGTTATTTTTTTTTATATGATATATTTGATAAAAGGTACTTTTTTTTTTCTTTTTTTTTAAACTTAAAAAAATTATATTTTGTCAAGAATTATGAAAAATTAAAAATTAAACAGCGTTGTTTGCCTGTTATGTTAATTTGAGACAACTCGTGTTATTTAAATTGTTAATTAGGCCTACATATGTATTCTGAAACAGAAATGAAATGGAATTTACAAAAACATGAAACGGAAAATAGCTTCTTTTTTTTAAAACGGAAAACCACTGGGTCTACTTAACCAAGACACCGCTGAGGACGGTTGTAGCAGAATTAATACAGACATGACATTATTTCCCATATCGATCATGGGTAATAAATAGGATATTAAACTCGCTACTATTTTGTATTACATGTATGTTTATGTTCCTCATGAAGTAATTTTCATTATCACTTGCTAAAGCTCGTGACAAATGAAAATCAGTCCACTCGACACATATAAACATGATATGAAATGGAAGCTTGTTTCATATCTTACAAATAATACACCGGTAACATTTAACTTCTTATGTGGTAGTAGTCAATATGGTGAGAGTTCCCTCCCTTCCTCTGTCTGTCTTTCTCTCTCTGTCTGTCTTTCTCTCTCTGTGTGTGTCTGTCTTTCTCTCTCTCTGTCTGTCTTTCTCTGTGGGGTTTTCTTCTCTCTCTTTCTCTCTATCACTGTGTATGTCTCTCTCTGTTTGTCTGTCTGTCTGTCTCTCTCTCTGTGTGTGTGTTTGAGTGTGTGTCTGTGTGTGTGTCTGTATCTGTGTCTCTCTCCTCCCCCCCCCCCCCCCCCCCCCCCCCCACTCTCCCTCTCTCTTTACCTCCCTGTTCATATACTTACCATTTGTGGCACTCAATAGCCGATGTGTATTTTTTGTGCTGGGGTGTCGTTAAACATTCATACATTCATTCATTCTCTCCATCTCTCTGGAAATGTTTTTTTTTTGGTTTAGCCAATTTTCAGATATGTATATGTATGTCAAGTATTTCCTTGAAAATTATTAAAATGTGGTTAATTTAAGGAATATTTTATTAGCCAAAGACTAAATGTTGTAGCCACTTTGAATTAAAATTAGCCCATGATAATTTGTCCACAAAGAAGGTGAGTCCTCTCTCTGTCTCTGTGTGTGTCTCTCTCCCCCTGAATCACACACCCCTCCCCGCCCCACTACTCAACCAGTGATAGAAATAAGCTGAATTTTTTTACTAGTCCACCAGACAAATACATCTAGAAATCTACTTGTCCACCAATATTTTCTTTGTCCAAATAAATGATTTGTCTTATTCAATCAATGTTTTTGATTGCTTAAAATGAAACTGCATTGAACATTTTCACTTGTCTACAGGACAACCACCAATGTACATTTTGCTTGTCCACATAGATTTTCACTTGTTAGGACAAACGGACAAGTGCTTATTTTGAAGTGTTTTTTTCTTCCCCATCTTGTCCAAATACAATAACAATATTTATATTAAGATACATACGATATATTAAAACCTGCTGCAGGGTTCTTACACTTGAAAACCCCCCACAAAATTCAAGGACATTTCCAATACTTTTTTCCCCCAGGACATGAAATGTTCAATCAATGAATGTTTTTATTAAAAAATCGTTGTCTTAATTGAGACAGGTTAGGAGGACAAGAAAAGTAAAAATGCAAAGAAAAAATAAACCATAAAACGTTTTGCCTAAATTTCCAGGACACAATAAAAAAAATATGCTTTTCCCAGGACATTCCAGAGTCAAAGGTAAGTATCGGATATTGACATATTTTGTTTTAATTTACTTTTTGTTGTTGTCCAGTGAGAACAGGGGGACAATTTCACAAAACATTGTAAGTTTACAGAGGTTATACCGGGCATACATTTACATGTGTTCATCTATTTCACACAGAAACTTACACCATTAAGGAAAATGGAGCATTTTAAGGACAAAAGAAAATGACATACGTGTGTGTTTTTAACTATATTTGTTGAACTATAAGAATTGTGGTTTAGTCATAGATTTACATTAACGTGCAAAACTAGGCTTATATATTTTGTGAAACAGGGCCCTGAATTTTAAAATCACAAAATTTGAGGAACTCCATGATGCGTAAGAACCCTGTGCTGGGGTGACCTGACACATTCCTTTCCTCTGTTTACTGACCTGTGTTACCCGAGGTGGCTTCAATGAGAACATCCCCGGGCTGAAGGTAGCCGTTATCCTCTGCGTCCTCCACCATTCGCAGACCGATCCGGTCCTTGAGACTCCCCCCAGCGTTGAAAAACTCGCACTTCGCCACTGAAAATATAATAATACAGTACAAGAATCAACTGTAGTTGGTTTAATTAACTTGACCAAACGCAGGCCGATCCTGTCCTTAATAACACTTCCTCCAGTGTTTAGAAACATGTATTTAGCCACTAAAAAACTAAATAATACACTAGAGTACAAGAAACAACTTTACATTAACTAATGAGCAGGGCTTCTAGATTATGGTAGTCCCACTCCCATGGCTAGTGATATTCAATGTTAGGCTAGTAAATAACTACTATTGCCATGCCAGACAGGGCTTCTAGATTATGGTAGCCTCACTCTCATGGCTAGTGATATTCAATGTTAGGCTAGTAAATAACTACTATTGCCATGCCAGACAGGGCTTCTAGATTATGGTAGCCCCACTCCCATGGCTAGTGATATTCAATGTTAGGCTAGTATATAACTACTATTGCCATGCCAGACAGGGCTTCTAGATTATGGTAGTCCCACTCCCATGGCTAGTGATATTCAATGTTAGGCTAGTATATAACTACTATTGCCATGCCAGACAGGGCTTCTAGATTATGGTAGCCCCACTCCCATGGCTAGTGATATTCAATGTTAGGCTAGTATATAACTACTATTGCCATGCCAGACAGGGCTTCTAGATTATGGTAGTCCCACTCCCATGGCTAGTGATATTCAATGTTAGGCTAGTATATAACTACTATTACCATGCCAGACAGGGCTTCTAGATTATGGTAGCCCCACTCCCATGGCTAGTGATATTCAATCTTAGGCTAATAAATAACTACTATTGCCATGCCAGACAGGGCTTCTAGATTATGGTAGCCCCACTCCCATGGCTAGTGATATTCAATGTTGGGCTAGTAAATAACTACTATTGCCATGCCAGACAGGGCTTCTAGATTATGGCAGCCCCACTCCTATGGCTAGTGATATTCAATGTTGGGCTAGTAAATAACTACTATTGCCATGCCCGACAACTTGTGAATATTTTTGGTCAAATGTTGCAGTTATGTCCATTTTGAAAATATGAATATCCTGCCCCCACCCCAACCCCCCAATGTTAGTGTTTTTAAGCTCTATCTCCCTCTTTAGATGACATATTTGATTATTATTAATATTATTTAATAAAATTGTATTAAACTTAAAATAAAATAGGGCTAGTGAATTTTTAATCGTGGCTAGTCATTTTAAAAATCACTGATCCCATGGCTAGTGAATTTTATAAAAATTCAAGGTCTGTATGAGTTACATGCAACCATAGTTGGTTTCCTCAACAGGAATCAAATTTAATGGCAGCACCGATGGCTGTGATATGAAGAAAAGTTTGTTTTGTTTAACAACACCACTATAGCACATTGATTTATTAATCATCGGCTATTGGATGTCAAACATTTGGTAATTTTGACATATAGTCTTAGAGAGAAAACACGCTACATTTTTCCATTAGTAGCAAGGGATCTTTTATATGCACCATCCCACAGACAGGATAGCACATACCATGGCCTTTGATATACTAGACACATTAAGAAAGCTTTTTTACCACTGGACTACATCCTGCCCCAACAAAGTGAAAGTTTGTTTTGCTTAACGGCATAACTAGAGCACATTGATTTATCAATCACTGGCTATAGCTGCCCCAAGAAAGAGAAATAGTCAAACGGAGACAACTAGCATACTCAAAGGGAGATACTAGCACACCGAAAGGGAGATATCTAGCATATTCAAAGGGAGATAACTAGCACACTGAAAGGGAGATAACTAGCACACCGAAAGGGAGATAACCAGTACACTCACGGACTTCGCACTCGATGTTGTCCTTCTTAGTGATGCGGTTGATGCGTACTAGCGGTGTGTTGCCAATGTTGTCGAGAATACTTGACATAATCTTCGGCTTGCTCTTACTGAAAAAAACAACAACAAGCAAACAAACAAAAGTACATTTAGTGTTTTCACAAGGCATTTGGCAAAACATGGTAGACTTGCGAAACACTTTTGGTAAATTTTCATCATTTTCAGGGAACTTTTTACCCCGCCAAATGGGACGTAACACTTAGTGACGTCATTGATTGGCGCACTACAACTTACAGGAACGTAAACCTTACAGGAACGTAAACCAAACGATTTGAGTGATATAAATTAAGATTGATTATGGGTAATAAATAGGATATTAAACTCGCTACCATGTCGTATCATGTTTATGTCTCTCGTGACAAGTGAAAATTATTTCACTGGGGATATAATATTACGTAACGCTATTTTTTGTCAAAATTAGACACCCACCCATCCCCTTGTAACGCCCCGTAACGCTAGACCAAACACCCCCCAAAATATTACGTAACGCTCGGAGATACCCCCCCTCCCCCCCAACACACAGACAAAGCAACGTGGCAATGTTTATACCCATGTGTACTACGATGACGTCATTAAAGTGACATATTGCTGTACGATGGAGAAAAAAACCCGGGTTTTCACTTGCGCCATTTTAACTGATCACAAACATAGCCTATAAACACAATATTAAAATGTCTGGTGTATTAAAGCATTTCAGCTTGATTTAAAATTGTTTTGGGTTTACATTTACCTCTAAAACCTACATTATATATATAGATATAGATAGATATATATATATATATATATATATATATATATATATATATATATATATATATATAGATATAGATATATATATATATATATATAGATATATATATATATATTTTTTTTTTTTTTTTTTTTTTTATCCCAGTGCCCCCTTTCCTTTCTCTCCTTTGAATTCCATCTCATTTCTTCCCTATCTGGCAACTCCTCCTATCTTTCAACTTCTTTCGCTGTCCACCTCCACATCCCAGTCCTTGTCTCTCCAACCGTGACAGGTGCTTGTCTCTTGTGGCTATCTGTGCCACACACCTGTTCCCCATCAGCTTTTAGCTGTGGGCTTAGTCTGACCACTACATTATATATTGTTGTCATGGCATGGCATGTTTAAGAGAAAACAAAATTGTGTTACGTAACGCTGTTCAATACACCTCCCACCCCACATAACGCTTGTACTTACAACCCACCACCCCCCTAAGGATTACGTAATATTTGAATGACCCCTAAACATGATACGAAACAGAAGAGTTTAATATCCTATAATTATACGTACACTGGTTTGTGGAGATGAGGGGAAGTAACTCCTGGCGTTCCATAAGTGCACTGTGACGGCAGGTCAGGTCGCTTCCAGATGAGAAATGGATTCTCAGATTTTGTCGACATCATCTACAAAGTGAAAACAACAACACCTAGATTAATAAATAGTTTCTGACACTCGTCCTTTTGTAGATGTTTTTACCCGACACTCGTCTCAAGAAAATCATATATCTTGTATGACCTCATACGGAGAAAGCCTTGCTAGGTTGATGATACACGATTTGTGTATACAAAAATAGAATAAATAATGATTTTCCGACTATTCCTGTAGGATTGCAGGGTAAAAGAAATAACTGGTCATACTGTCTTAAACCATCGGCTTTATCCTGCTCAGGTCAAATGGCAGTAACCAGTCATTCCCTATATACTAAAAGTAAAGTTTGTTTTATTTAACGACGTCACTAGAGCACATTGATTTTTTATCTTATCATCGACTATTGGACGTCAAACATATGGTCACTCTGACACTGTCTTTTTTTAGAGGAAACCCGCTGTCACCACATAGGCTACTCTTTTTACGGCAGGCAGCAAGGGCTCTTTTATTTGCGCTTCCCATAGGCAGGATAGCACAAACCATGGCCTTTGTTGAACCAGTTATGGATCACTGGTCGGTCCAAGTGGTTTACACCTACCCACTGAGCCTTGCAGAGCACTCACTCAGGGTTTGGAGTCGATATCTGGATTAAAAGCCCATGCCTCGACTGGGATCCGAACCCAGTACCTACCAGCCTGTAGACCGGTGGCCTAACCACGACGCCACTGAGGCCGGTCCCTATATACTAATTCAGAGATTTATCCAGGATTTTTTGCCATGTTTGATGGGATTGGGAAAATTAGCGCGAGTAAATCATATTTGGGATATCTTTTTTCAGGCCACTGAAGGATGCAGTACATCACTGTTAAATTAATTTATTACAACAGACATAATTAAATATATATATTGGGAATTATTAGCATAGAAATTGGGAATATCAATCGTAGCAAGGGATCTTTTATATGCACCATCCCACAGACTGGATAGTACATACCACGACCTTTGATATACCAGTCGTGGTGCACTGGCAGGAACGAGAAATATCCCAATGGGCCCACCGACGGAGATATATCCCAAACAGACTATGCATCAAGCGAGCACTTTACCACTGGGCTATGTCCCGCCCTATCAAATGAAAGAGATCTGAACATATTTCAGTTTCATTGGATGATCACTTGAACATCTCAGGTCCGGTCTCTGGCATAGGGTCTCCGCAAGACTTGAGTCCATTCAGAACAGACTGAGGACTCGAGTACCCGTACAAGCGAAACAATGTAGGACATGTATTCCAGATAGCAGATGCCAGCGGGTCACGAGTGGGTTGTATTCCAGATAGCAGGCACCAGCAGGCCACTTGTGGGTTGTATTCCAGATAGCACGTGCCAGCGGGTCACTTGTGGGTTGTATTCCAGATAGCAGGCACCAGCAGGCCACGAGTGAGTTGTATTTCAGATAGCAGGCACCAGCAGGCCACTTGTGGGTTGTATTCCAGATAGCAGGCGCCAGTGGGTCATTTGTGGGTTGTATTCCAGATAGCAGGCACCAGCAGGCCACTGGTGGGTTGTATTCCAGATAGCAGGCACCAGCGGGTCACTTGTGGGTTGTATTCCAGATAGCAGGCACCAGCAGGCCACGAGTGGGTTTATTCCAGATAGCTGGTGCCAGCGGGCCACTAGTGGGTTGTATTCCAGATAGCAGACGCTAGCTGGCCACTAGTGGGTTGTATTTCAGATAGCAGGTGCCAGCGGGCCACTAGTGGGTTGTATTCCAGATAGCAGGTGCCAGCAGGCCACTAGTGGGTTGTATTCCAGATAGGACTCGAGTACCCGTACAAGCGAAACAATGTAGGACATGTATTCCAGATAGCAGGCACCAGTGGGTCACTTGTGGGTTGTATTCCAGACAGCAGGCACCAGCGGGCCACTAGTGGGTTGTATTCCAGATAGCAGGTGCCAGCAGGCCACTAGTGGGTTGTATTCCAGATAGCAGGCGCCAGCAGGCCACTTGTGGGTTGTATTCCAGATAGCAGGTGCCAGCGGGCCACTAGTGGGTTGTATTCCAGATAGCAGGTGCCAGCAGGCCACTTGTGGGTTGTATTCCAGATAGCAGGCGCCAGCGGGCCACGAGTGGGTTGTATTCCAGATAGCAGGCACCAGCGGGCCACTTGTGGGTTGTATTCCAGATAGCAGGCGCCAGCGGGCCACGAGTGGGTTTATTCCAGATAGCTGGTGCCAGCGGGCCCACTAGTGGGTTGTATTCCAGATAGCAGGTGCCAGCAGGCCACTAGTGGGTTGTATTCCAGATAGCAGGCGCCAGCAGGCCACTTGTGGGTTGTATTCCAGATAGCAGGTGCCAGCGGGCCACTAGTGGGTTGTATTCCAGATAGCAGGTGCCAGCAGGCCACTTGTGGGTTGTATTCCAGATAGCAGGCGCCAGCGGGCCACGAGTGGGTTGTATTCCAGATAGCAGGCACCAGCGGGCCACTTGTGGGTTGTATTCCAGATAGCAGGCGCCAGCGGGCCACGAGTGGGTTTATTCCAGATAGCTGGTGCCAGCGGGCCACTAGTGGGTTGTATTCCAGATAGCAGACGCCAGCTGGCCACTAGTGGGTTGTATTTCAGATAGCAGGTGCCAGCGGGCCACTAGTGGGTTGTATTCCAGATAGCAGGTGCCAGCAGGCCACTAGTGGGTTGTATTCCAGATAGCAGGTGCCAGCAGGCCACTAGTGGGTTGTATTCCAGATAGCAGACGCCAGCTGGCCACTAGTGGGTTGTATTTCAAATAGCAGACGCCAGCTGGCCACTAGTGGGTTGTATTTCAGATAGCAGGTGCCAGCAGGCCACTAGTGGGTTGTATTCCAGATAGCAGGTGCCAGCAGGCCACTAGTGGGTTGTATTCCAGATAGCAGGTGCCAGCAGGCCACTAGTGGGTTGTATTCCAGATAGGACTCGAGTACCAGTACAAGCAAAACAATGTAGGACATGTATTCCAGATAGCAGGCACCAGTGGGTCACTTGTGGGTTGTATTCCAGACAGCAGGCACCAGCGGGCCACTAGTGGGTTGTATTCCAGATAGCAGTGCCAGCAGGCCACTAGTGGGTTGTATTCCAGATAGCAGGCGTCAGCAGGCCACTTGTGGGTTGTATTCCAGATAGCAGGTGCCAGCAGGCCACTAGTGGGTTGTATTCCAGATAGCAGGTGCCAGCAGGCCACTTGTGGGTTGTATTCCAGATAGCAGGCGCCAGCGGGCCACGAGTGGGTTGTATTCCAGATAGCAGGCACCAGCGGGCCACTTGTGGGTTGTATTCCAGATAGCAGGCACCAGCGGGCCACGAGTGGGTTTATTCCAGATAGCTGGTGCCAGCGGGCCACTAGTGGGTTGTATTCCAGATAGCAGGTGCCAGCAGGCCACTAGTGGGTTGTATTCCAGATAGCAGGCGCCAGCAGGCCACTTGTGGGTTGTATTCCAGATAGCAGGTGCCAGCGGGCCACTAGTGGGTTGTAGTCCAGATAGCAGGTGCCAGCAGGCCACTTGTGGGTTGTATTCCAGATAGCAGGCGCCAGCGGGCCACGAGTGGGTTGTATTCCAGATAGCAGGCACCAGCGGGCCACTTGTGGGTTGTATTCCAGATAGCAGGCGCCAGCGGGCCATGAGTGGGTTTATTCCAGATAGCTGGTGCCAGCGGGCCACTAGTGGGTTGTATTCCAGATAGCAGACGCCAGCTGGCCACTAGTGGGTTGTATTTCAGATAGCAGGTGCCAGCGGGCCACTAGTGGGTTGTATTCCAGATAGCAGGTGCCAGCGGGCCACTAGTGGGTTGTATTCCAGATAGCAGGTGCCAGCGGGCCACTAGTGGGTTGTATTCCAGATAGCAGGTGCCAGCGGGCCAGTAGTGGGTTGTATTCCAGATAGCAGGTGCCAGCGGGCCACTAGTGGGTTGTATTCCAGATAGCAGGCGCCAGCGGGCCACGAGTGGGTTTATTCCAGATAGCTGGTGCCAGCGGGCCACTAGTGGGTTGTATTCCAGATAGCAGACGCCAGCTGGCCACTAGTGGGTTGTATTTCAGATAGCAGGTGCCAGCGGGCCACTAGTGGGTTGTATTCCAGATAGCAGGTGCCAGCCGGCCACTAGTGGGTTGTATTCCAGATAGCAGGTGCCAGCAGGCCACTTGTGGGTTGTATTCCAGATAGCAGGCGCCAGCGGGCCACGAGTGGGTTGTATTCCAGATAGCAGGCACCAGCGGGCCACTTGTGGGTTGTATTCCAGATAGCAGGCGCCAGCGGGCCACGAGTGGGTTTATTCCAGATAGCTGGTGCCAGCGGGCCACTAGTGGGTTGTATTCCAGATAGCAGACGCCAGCTGGCCACTAGTGGGTTGTATTTCAGATAGCAGGTGCCAGCGGGCCACTAGTGGGTTGTATTCCAGATAGCAGGTGCCAGCAGGCCACTAGTGGGTTGTATTCCAGATAGCAGGTGCCAGCAGGCCACTAGTGGGTTGTATTCCAGATAGCAGACGCCAGCTGGCCACTAGTGGGTTGTATTTCAAATAGCAGACGCCAGCTGGCCACTAGTGGGTTGTATTTCAGATAGCAGGTGCCAGCAGGCCACTAGTGGGTTGTATTCCAGATAGCAGGTGCCAGCAGGCCACTAGTGGGTTGTATTCCAGATAGCAGGTGCCAGCAGGCCACTAGTGGGTTGTATTCCAGATAGGACTCGAGTACCAGTACAAGCAAAACAATGTAGGACATGTATTCCAGATAGCAGGCACCAGTGGGTCACTTGTGGGTTGTATTCCAGACAGCAGGCACCAGCGGGCCACTAGTGGGTTGTATTCCAGATAGCAGGTGCCAGCAGGCCACTAGTGGGTTGTATTCCAGATAGCAGGCGCCAGCAGGCCACTTGTGGGTTGTATTCCAGATAGCAGGTGCCAGCAGGCCACTAGTGGGTTGTATTCCAGATAGCAGGTGCCAGCAGGCCACTTGTGGGTTGTATTCCAGATAGCAGGCGCCAGCGGGCCACGAGTGGGTTGTATTCCAGATAGCAGGCACCAGCGGGCCACTTGTGGGTTGTATTCCAGATAGCAGGCACCAGCGGGCCACGAGTGGGTTTATTCCAGATAGCTGGTGCCAGCGGGCCACTAGTGGGTTGTATTCCAGATAGCAGGTGCCAGCAGGCCACTAGTGGGTTGTATTCCAGATAGCAGGCGCCAGCAGGCACTTGTGGGTTGTATTCCAGATAGCAGGTGCCAGCGGGCCACTAGTGGGTTGTAGTCCAGATAGCAGGTGCCAGCAGGCCACTTGTGGGTTGTATTCCAGATAGCAGGCGCCAGCGGGCCACGAGTGGGTTGTATTCCAGATAGCAGGCACCAGCGGGCCACTTGTGGGTTGTATTCCAGATAGCAGGCGCCAGCGGGCCATGAGTGGGTTTATTCCAGATAGCTGGTGCCAGCGGGCCACTAGTGGGTTGTATTCCAGATAGCAGGTGCCAGCGGGCCACTAGTGGGTTGTATTCCAGATAGCAGGTGCCAGCGGGCCACTAGTGGGTTGTATTCCAGATAGCAGGTGCCAGCGGGCCAGTAGTGGGTTGTATTCCAGATAGCAGGTGCCAGCGGGCCACTAGTGGGTTGTATTCCAGATAGCAGGCACCAGCGGGCCACTAGTGGGTTGTATTCCAGATAGCAGGCGCCAGCAGGCCACTTGTGGGTTGTATTCCAGATAGCAGGCGCCAGCAGGCCACTTGTGGGTTGTATTCCAGATAGCAGGCGCCAGCGGGCCACTTGTGGGTTGTATTCCAGATAGCAGGTGCCAGCGGGCCACTAGTGGGTTGTATTCCAGATAGCAGGCGCCAGCAGGCCACTTGTGGGTTGTATTCCAGATAGCAGGTGCCAGCGGGCCACTAGTGGGTTGTATTCCAGATAGCAGGTGCCAGCAGGCCACTAGTGGGTTGTATTCCAGATAGCAGGTGCCAGCAGGCCACTTGTGGGTTGTATTCCAGATAGCAGGCCCCAGCAGGCCACTTGTGGGTTGTATTCCAGATAGCAGGCCCCAGCAGGCCACTTGTGGGTTGTATTCCAGATAGCAGGCGCCAGCAGGCCACTTGTGGGTTGTATTCCAGATAGCAGGCCACTTGTGGGTTGTATTCCAGATAGCAGGTGCCAGCGGGCCACTAGTGGGTTGCATTCCAGATAGCAGGCGCCAGCAGGCCACTTGTGGGTTGTATTCCAGATAGCAGGTGCCAGCGGGCCACTTGTGGGTTGTATTCCAGCAGTAACTAATCAGTAATACAAGTAACTCAATAATTACAGAGATGTGAGAGGGGCTGGACAAAAAGGTTTACTGCGGCCGGGGTCCAAGGAAAATTGTTGTTTACAACCCCTGGAATTGCCAAACATTGCATTCAATGCTAACAAATCTAAATTGGTTTTAACTTATAATATAGGTCAAAATTATCGAATGTTCGACATCCAACAGCCAATGATTAATAAATCAATGTGCTCTAGTGGTGTCGTTAAAGGGACATACCCTAGTTTTTAAACACTACAGCATATTTTTCACTATTAGAGCCGTTTATGATCACTGATATCACTGATATCAAGCGTTATATTTTATTCTTTAGATTATCTGTTTCCACAAACCCGAAGTGTTTCTGGTCATCCTGGTGTTTCAACTACCAAAAACCCACATTTTTCATATTTTTAAAAACGTATGTGCGTCTGAGAAGTAGCGGTTTATTGATTCCAGGTCCAGTCTATTTTTAAAGGGACATTCCTGAGTTTGCTGCATTGTAAGATGTTTCCGACTTATAAAATAGTTCTACGATTAAACTTACATATTAAATATATTTTCTTGTTTAGAATATCAATGTCTGTATATTCAATGTGTTTCTGGTCATCTTAATATTTGTATGCAGTCCAAACTGGATTTTGTCTTCAAATAATTTCGTACGTACAAAAAAATATTTTTTTGGAAATAAGATGAAAATTAACCTAGTACAAATATTAGAACGATCAGAAACACATTTAATATACAGCCACTAATATTTTATGCAGAAAGATATATTTGATATGTAATTACAATCGTTAAAAGGTCTCTGTTAGTCGATAACATCTTTAAAATTGCAGCAAACTCAGGAATGTTCCTTTAAGGATATTTCCCAATTTAACGTCCATGACTCTCTTTTCACTCAATTTTAATATTATATCTAAATAAAGGAAGGAAATGTTTTATTTAACGACACACTCAACACATTTTATTTACGGTTATATGGCGTCGGACATATGGTTAATGACCACACATATATTGAGGGAGGAAACCTGCTGTCGCCACTTCATGAGCTACTATTTTCGATTAGCAGCAAGGGATCTTTTATATGCACCATCCCATAGACAGGATAGCACATACCACGGCCTTTGATGTACCAGTTGTGGTGCACTGGCTAAAGCGAGAACATTAACCAAATGAGTTACAGGTTTGTAGATTAACTAAACTTCGTGTCCATTTAAACAAGACTAATTTTTGGGCTATGGTCGATAACAGGGCATGCTTAAACCATAAATATTAGTCTGGAGCTTCACGGAG